>NW_024712526.1:9164365-9241865 GCF_018991925.1 Homarus americanus | reverse complement strand
GTCAACCATGCAAGCGAGGTCAACCATGCAACAAGCGAGGTCAACCATGCGACAAGGAAGTCAAGTATTAGGTAAAGTCATATTACATACAGAAGATAAAAGCAAACTCATGTCATGCAACTAACGAACACCGTCATGTACCAGGAAGAGAGAGAGAGAGAGAGAGAGAGAGAGAGAGAGAGAGAGGTGCAAAACAAAACAAAAACAACAACTATGTCATGCAGTCACTGAGTAGAGTCATCGTGATGTTGCATTTATCACAGCACAGTCATATTGCACAAAATCCCCCACCCTTCCCCCTCTGGAAAGAACTCCGGGTTATGCAGGAAGTAAAAAGAGTGTGTTATTGTCCATGGTTATCACGCATAGGGAGGTAAAGGGTGTGCCATGCAATCGGAAACCTTGTTATCCATCAGAAGGGGTGGCGCCACACACACACACACACACACACACACACACACACACACACACACACACACCAGGAGGAGTGACGTGGTGAATAGAGTGTGGTAGAACATCGAGGCCTTGACACTATTGATCACACACTACCCACTCCACCCACTTCCACCCACCCACCTCCGCCCATTCGCCCGCCCGGGATCTGACTGTCACGTGTGGGTGGGAGAGGTTGGGTGTAGGTGGTGGGTGGGTGGGTGGGAGAGGTAGGGTGTAGGTGGTGGGTGGGTGGGTGGGAGAGGTAGGGTGTAGGTGATGGGTGGGTGGGTGGGAGAGGTTGGGTGTTGGTGGTGGGTATTGGTTAAGGGAGGGGGGTGTAGGTGTGAGTTTGTTTGGGTGTGGATGTAAGTGTGGGTTTAAGGATGTGGATAGTAGCGCAAGTATGGATGTAACGTGTGGATAGTACCTCAGATGTGGATGTAACGTGTGGATAAGTTCCTCAGATGTGGATGTAACGTGTGGATAAGTTCCTCAGATGTGGATGTGTGTGGATAGTACCTCAGATGTAGATGTAACGTATGATAGTACCTCAGATGTGGATGTAACGTGTGGATAGTCCTCAGATGTGGATGGAAGGTAAATCGACAGGGGACAGTAAATTTTTCAAGGCTTAGCTACTTTACAAAACAATTTCCTCACACCTGAATCGCAAAGTATATTATTTATGTACAACACAATCGCAACTCGGTAAACAAAACAATTGCTATCACACGAGGAGCGTTAATGTTTATGTAGACTTGTGTGTGAATCAATAGGTGGATTAACACACGTACACACACACACACACACACACACACACACACACACGAGTACATATATCGCTAAAAGATCTCATTTAAGGTCAGTAATTAGTCTTTTAGTTCATTATTATTCAGACCAATGGTTCCCTTGATCATGGATGTGGGAGGGCGAGGGATAAGGAGTATTTATTTACCATTACAATACCGAGTTATGGCCCATTAGACTTCATTAGACTTTATTGGACTTCAATAGACTTCATTGGACTTCATTGGACTTCATTGGACTTCATTGTGGGTTAGGTGGTGGAAGACTTGACCACATTTACTACAAGAGATATCACGTACGTCGTCCATTACTACAAGAGTTATCACGTACACTAAAGGGACAGGCAAGCCACGGACGAAATAATACTGACATCACGACACGCACGATTTCTCTCTCTCTCTCTCTCTCTCTCTCTCTCTCCCTCGAATGTCTTGAAGCATAATATCACAAACTGGGTTCCTAGCTCACGTCAAGACAGTCCTGGAAGCTTCACAGAGCCACCTTGAACACACACACACACACACGCAGGGTCAGCTATCAATTTCAAACCAAGTCCACCCGGACCAACCAAGTTATGTCCCCACGACCGTCTGTGAGTGACTGATAAAAGATACGTTTCTTTTATTTTCTTTGTCTCTCTCTCTCTTTCTCTCTCTTTCTCTCTCTAAATAGAATAAGCAAATAACATTCAGGCCGTTGTTGTACACAGAAATATTGTCATACTCTGCAAGTGATCATAAAACAACCTAACCAAACCTAACCTAACTTAAACTAAACTAAACTAAACTGACCTAACCTATACACTATCCGACCTCGGGGGGGCAGTGGTGGAGTGGCCTGACTGGCTTAGGTGGGTCATTTCCTTGCATGTGGTGCTGGTAAGCCGGTTCGATCCCCGCAGTGTTATATTTATGGCTTCGTTAGCTGATTTATATGAACCCAGTCTTTCCTCTCTCTCTCTCTCTCTCTCTCTCTCTCTCTCTCTCTCTCTCTCTCTCTCTCGTAGCCGTCGTTACACCTTCATCATCAGAGTGTACCAGCACGCAACCTGACCTGCTGTTATAATGCTGTTCCGTTTCCTGCTGTGCTATACCGTACGCGAGGGTGCTGTACCGACATCCCTAAAGTGTGTTGTGCTGTGCTGTACTGTGCTGTGTCGTATTGTGTCGTGCTCTGACGTACTGTGTCGTGCTGTGTCGTGCTGTCCACTCATTATATCGGTCCTAATATTTAGATACGGTGACACCTGCCACTAACTCCCACCTAGTGTAGTGGCTCTTCTCCCCCCCACCCCACCTAGTGTAGTGGTGTAGAGTGGGTGGGGGGGAAATAGCCACTTTGATTATAGATTTACATAAAATATTAATAATAACAAAAATAAAATCAATAATAATAACAACAACAACCAGAGCGTGTAGTGTTGTTGTTGAAAACTGTGTGGATAATATTCTGAAGTAAAGTGAAGGCAAATATTTGAGTATTGGAACATGATGGTTAAAGTTTAGCAATGTACCCTGAGAAATATCGGACCAGGTGTCAATAATCCTCCACCCTCCAGCCTGTGCTATATTGGTATATTGTTTTTTATTCTCTCTATATTAAGCTTTATAAATAATGTGATTTTGGTTAATATGGTCTCTGTAAATAACGTGATTTGGTAATATGTGATTTTTTCAGATTTATAAATAAAGGGATTTTTATTTTTTTTGATAGGTGTAAATAACGTGATTTTATTTGGATCTATGTGTGTAAATAACCAGGTTTTTTGTTTTAACATACTGGTGTGTAAATAACCAGACTTTTATATCACGGTGTGTAAATAACATGACTATTTATATCGAAGCGTAGGTAGAGGAAGAGGAGGGATGGAGGAGGTTTGAGAGATAATGGTGTGAGGGTGTTGAGGAGAAGAGGGTGGATGGAAGGAAATTAGCCCCGAACCCCCTCCCCCCTTTTTAAAAATAGCCCCCTTCAAAAAATAGCCACTTAAAAAAAATAGCCTCATCAAAATATAGCCACGGAAAAAAATTAAAGATATTATTTTATTTATCCAAAAAAAAAATAATAAATAAATATTATTATTATATATATATATATATATATATATATATATATATATATATATATATATATATATATATATATATATATATATATATATATATATATATATTTATATAACAGTACAGTAACCATAGAATTGTCATCATTATTTTGTGTGCAGTAAAAGATACCCGAGAAAATTAAACCCACTAAAAACATTAATGATTTACGAGAATAATTAAAATGTTATGAGTAATTTTTATTATTATTATTATTATTTTTATTTTGAGTCGTGATATTAACAGCCTCATTAGTCACGACACCCGAGGAAGCAGGTCACGGTACTCTTTACTAATTATATCAATAATTAGCTCATCATGGAACTGATTTGTATTACCTAATTTTGTTGTGGTTGAATGTGGGTGTGCCAAGTCCGTAGACTTGCTAGTAATAGGTTGCTGTTTACTTTGCCTTTCATCTAATTATATATCTAACTAAAACTAATTGACTAACTAACTAACTAAAACTAACAAACTAACTAACTAACTAACTATGACTTGTATAATATTTAATCCCCATAAATTAATTAGTAAGTTTAAGATGTACTGAAGTAAGTAAGGTTGCTAAGTGCTAAATTAAATGGAAGGAAGGAAGATAGGAACAAGGAAAGAAAGAGAGAAGAGAATAAAGAAATGAAAGGAAGAAGGAAAGGAAATTGAATGGAAAAAGAAGGAAGCAAAGAAAGAAACGAGAAAGAAATTCCGAAAAACAAATTATCTCCTCACACTCAACCCCCCACGGAATATAATCAATACGTACTTTTCAAGTCGTATTTTGGCGCAGATTCAAGACAGATTACATATATATATATATATATATATATATATATATATATATATATATATATATATATATATATATATATATATATATATATGTATATATATATATATATATTGATAAAATAACACAGGAGAAAGGGAAATAATGGAGAACCTTAGCTTTCGTCTTTATTCAAGACATCTTCAGAGGCAACTGAATTACAAAGACTGAGAGAGCTTATGTACACAGTGTGACCTTACAAAACATGAGGTCGGGTAAAAAAATATGATTAGTGGATGTCATATTTTTTTACCCGGCACCAACTGGTACTTGGAATATATATATATATATATATATATATATATATATATATATATATATATATATATATATATATATATATATATATATGTAGCTTGAGTAATTTGCGATACTAATTAAACAACTATATGGGTAGTTCTGTCCGGCTAAAATTCAATTGAAAAAGTTTAATGGGTATTTTGTTGAAATGGAATTTTTGGCGGGGATTCAATGCAGATTACGTCACAAACGACGGATATTAGATTAGCTGTGCTTTAACGTCTCTCCCTCTCTCTCTCTTTCTCTCTCTCCAATAAATTTTAATGTCAGCTACTCAGTTTAGCGGAAGTAAATAAATAAAACTGTTTACTTTAGCAATAACATATCAATGGCTGCTATTTTCAGCGTAAGTTTATAAATTGCTAAAAGTGTTAACTTTACCGGAAACTAACCAAGTAAAACTCCCCACTTTAATGGCAGTAAATCAGTAAACTGCTCACTTTAGCGGATATAAATCGGGAAAATTGCTGACTTTAGCGGAAATTAATTAATAAAACTGCTAACCTTAAATGCGGCCGGATGGATAAATTGCTCGCCTCCTGTTGTAAGGATACCCGGTTCGCGCATGGGGACTCTCAGTCAACCCAACTGTGAAAAGGCACCTAACTTTACTTTGGGAAATGCTTACGGTCGAGTGCAGTGCCCCTCTTGACGTGCTAGTGTACTGAACGTTTAATATTTCCTGCGCTGTATCCCCATTCGCCCAAGTAGGACTCATTTTTTCGTTCAGTGTGCGTCTGTGTGTGTGTGTGTGTGTGTGTGTGTGTGTGTGTGTGTGTGTGTGTGGTGTGTGTGTGTGTGTGTGTGTGTGTTAGGTTAAGTTAGGTTAGGAGTTTTTTTAGGGAATAAACAGGTAATTTAAAACCTTCCTCGACACTGGTTGGTTAAATCGAGAGGTTTAGTACCAGGAAACAGTAATGGTCATGTGTGTGTGTATCTATGTAAGTGGTTCTGTAAAGGTTAGTTATGGTGCTCCTAACCCATTAACTACCGCGCCACAACAATGTTCAAGGGGCCACTGTAGAGTAAGAGTTCACACACACACACACACACACACACACACACACACACACACACTGGCTAGCATAACTAACTCACCTTGCAAACAGCTAATATCAACTCAACTCACTTTAACAAATACATCCTGCGTCACACTTAACTGACACTACAAACACTTAACCTGACCTAACCTAACCTAACCTGACCTAACCTAACCTGACCTGACCTGACCTGACCTAACCTGACCTAACCTAACCTAACCTAACCTGACCTGACCTAACCTAACCTGACCTAACCTAACCTGACCCCTAACTAGCTTTGTTTAGCTAACCTAACCTAACCTGACTAACCTGACCTAACCTAACCTGACCTAACCTGACCTAACCCTAACCTAACAAAGCCTAACCTGACCTAACCTGACCTAACACAGCCTAACCCCTAACCTGACCTGACCTAACCTAACCTGACCTGACCTGACACAGCCTGACCTAACCTAACCTGACCTAACCTGACCTGACCTAACCTAACCTGACCTAACCTAACCTGACCTGACCTGACCTAACCTGACCTAACCTAACCTAACATGGACTCCTCCCCTTAAGTGTTTAGTGATAAATAGAATGTTTTTACATAAGGTGCATTTCTAAGTGACACCTTATTATTAACACTTAAATGGCACTTAAAACACCTTTTAACTTACCCAGTTAGCAGGTATAAGGGTGTAGCTACTCCGTCACCACACACAAACAGACAGACAAACTAACTCTCGGCTTCATTGTTGTCCTTGCGAGGGTGGTGTACTGTGTGGCCGTCCGTCCGTCCGTCCGTCCGTCTGTCTGTTTCTTCTTGCCAGTTGTTGTTCCTTCTAAGATTTCTATTAAAAACACAACATATGATTTTTTTTATTTATGTCTTAGTTATTAATGGAAAGTAATTATGCAGGTGTTATGTTTGTTGTTAGTACTTGTGCAGGTGTTGTGTTTGTTGTTAGTACTTGTGCAGGTGTTGTGTTCGTTGTTAGTACTTGTGCAGGTGTTGTGTTCGTTGTTAGTGCTTGTGCAGGTGTTGTGTTCGTTGTTAGTACTTGTGCAGGTGTTGTGTTCGTTGTTAGTGCTTGTGCAAGTGTTGTGTTTGTTATTAGTACTTGTGCAGGTGTTGTGTTCGTTGTTAGTACTTGTGCAGGTGTTGTGTTCGTTGTTAGTACTTGTGCAGGTGTTGTGTTTGTTATTAGTACTTGTGCAGGTGTTGTGTTCGTTGTTAGTGCTTGTGCAGATGTTGTGTTTGTTATTAGTACTTGTGCAGGTGTTGTGTTCGTTGTTAGTGCTTGTGCAGGTGTTGTGTTTGTTGTTAGTACTTGTGCAGGTGTGTTCATTGTTAGTACTTGTGCAGGTATTGTGTTTGTTATTAGTACTTGTGCAGGTGTTGTGTTCGTTGTTAAAAGATACTTGTGCAGGTGTTGTGTTCGTTGTTGGAGTACTTGTGCAAGTGTTGTGTTTGTTATTAAATGCCTTTGAATCATTGTGTTTTGTTATTAGTACTTGTGCAGGTGTTGTGTTCGTTGTTAGTGCTTGTGCAAGTGTTGTGTTTTCATTATTAGTACTTGTGCAGGTGTTGTGTTCGTTGTTAGTGCTTGTGCAGGTGTTGTGTTTGTTGTTAGTACTTGTGCAGGTGTTGTGTTCGTTATTGCTTAGTACTTGTGCAGGTGTTGTCATTTGTTAATAGTACTTGTGCAGGTGTGTGTTCGTTGTTAGTACTTGTGCAGGTGTTGTGTTCGTTGTTAATTACTTGTGCAAGTGTTGTGTTGTTAATGATACTTGTGCAGGTGTTGTGTTCGTTGTTGGTGCTTGTGCAGGTGTTGTGTTTGTTGTTGAGTACTTATTGCAGGTGTTTGTGTTTGTTATTAGTACTTGTGCAGGTGTTGTGTTCGTTGTTAGTTCTTGTGCAGATGTTGTGTTTTTGTTAGCCAAATGCTTGTGCAGGTGTTGTGTTCGTTGTTAGTACTTGTGCAGGTGTTGTGTTTGTTGTTAGTGCTTGTGCAAGTGTTGTGTTTGTTATTAGTACTTGTGCAGGTGTTGTCTGTTTCGTTGTTAGTGCTTGTGCAGGTGTTGTGTTTTGTTATTAGTACTTGTGCAGGTGTTGTGTTCGTTGTTAGTGCTTGTGCAGATGTTGTGTTTGTTATTAGTGCTTGTGCAGGTGTTGTGTTCGTTGTTAGTGCTTGTGCAGGTGTTGTGTTTGTTGTTAGTACTTGTGCAGGTGTTGTGTTTGTTGTTAGTACTTGTGCAGGTGTTGTGTTTGTTATTAGTACTTGTGCAGGTGTTGTGTTCGTTGTTAGTACTTGTGCAGGTGTTGTGTTTGTTGTTAGTACTTGTGCAGGTGTTGTGTTTGTTGTTAGTACTTGTGCAGGTGTTGTGTTTGTTATTAGTACTTGTGCAGGTGTTGTGTTCGTTGTTAGTACTTGTGCAGGTGTTGTGTTTGTTATTAGTACTTGTGCAGGTGTTGTGTTCGTTGTTAGTGCTTGTGCAGGTGTTGTGTTTGTTATTAGTACTTGTGCAGGTGTTGTGTTCGTTGTTAGTACTTGTGCAGGTGTTGTGTTCGTTGTTAGTACTTGTGCAGGTGTTGTGTTTGTTATTAGTACTTGTGCAGGTGTTGTGTTCGTTGTTAGTACTTGTGCAGGTGTTTTACTCGCTTTAGATTTTAGTGTTTGCACAGGTGTTATGCCTATACGTGTGGTCATCTGTGCTTGCACAGGTGTTATGCTTATACGTGTGGGCATCTGTGCTTGTACAGGTGTTATGCCTATACCTTTGGTCATCTGTGCTTGTACAGGTGTTATGCTTATACGTGTGGGCATCTGTGCTTGTACAGGTGTTATGCCTATACCTTTGGTCATCTGTGCTTGTACAGGTGTTATGCCTATACGTGTGGTCATCTGTGCTTGTACAGGTGTTATGCCTGTACGTGTGGTCATCTGTGCTTGTACAGGTGTTATGCTTGTGTGGTCATCTGTGCTTGTACAGGTGTTATGCCTGCGTGTGGTCATCTGTGCTTGTACAGGTGTTATGCCGTGTGGTCATCTGTGCTTGTACAGGTGCGTGTGGTCATCTGTGCTTGTACAGGTGTTACCCTATACGTGTGGTCATCTGTGCTTGTACAGGTGTTATGCCTATACGTGTGGTCATCTGTGCTTGTACAGGTGTTATGCCTATACGTGTGGTCATCTGTGCTTGTACAGGTGTTATGCCTATACGTGTGGTCATTTGTGATTGTACAGGTGTTATGCCTATACGTGTGGTCATTTGTGATTGTACAGGTGTTATGCCTATACGTGTGGTCATCTGTGCTTGTACAGGTGTTATGCCTATACGTGTGGTCATCTGTGCTTGTACAGGTGTTATACCTATACGTGTGGTCATCTGTGCTTGTACAGGTGTTATGCCTATACGTGTGGTCATCTGTGCTTGTATAGGTGTTATACCTATACGTGTGGTCATCTGTGCTTGTACAGGTGTTATGCCTATACGTGTGGTCATCTGTGCTTGTACAGGTGTTATGCCTATACGTGTGGTCATCTGTGCTTGCATTATTTTCAAGTGTGCTAAAAAAGATTGTGAGGCGTCATTGATCAGAGCGTCGCCTGCTACACACGCCACTTATACCACACAACCGTCTAATCCACTATATTCTTAATGTGTTTTTTCCTGAGTTTGGATCACTCTTGTGCTTCCAGATTATTATTTACTTCTTGCGGTTAAACGTCTCTGATTTTTTTCAGTATCTCATGCGAAAGTTATTAATAAACACCATTGTAAAAAAATAAAAATAAAAGTACAACAAAAATAATTACTTCTACCAAGATTCACCTTTATCGGTGAAGCATGGAAAGTATTCTTCCAGTCTATATTATCTCCATCCAGTTTCCAAGATCCAGTGTTTCTGATACACCGATGTACTAAATTGCACACGTACACTGACACAGGGAAATCATCATCTACACTTGTGAAAACTGGTGTACGTGAGTGGTGTCCATCAGCCACACGGACAGGTGCGTCTCACCTCCACGACGGTCGGGTCACAACTGGACGTCCTGGAATTCTCTCCTGGAAACTCTGCTGAGGTATAGTTGCCACTTATGGAATTCTACCACCCGGAATAAGGTCCCCTATTTTGCTTTGGCGTTTTTTCTTACTTTTTTGTTTACTTAAGTTTATAAAGGGTTGTAAAGCCTTGTCGGGGGAGGATGACTTACGTTTGATGCCCCTTATTCCATGCTGATGGCGGCCACTTCTGGTCTCCAGCTTCCAAGACAAAAGTTTTCCGATGGTGAATTCCAGATGTTGATTAGTAAGTCTTGAGGAATAACTTGCCATATCCCCAATCAATATCAACGATTGGAACTATTAATTGTTCGTTTAACTCGGGTATTTCCTATACTACAATAACATACAGGTTCTCCAGTAACTGTGTAAATGCTCTCATTCAGAAATCCAGTGAACTGAAAACGTACTTGTGAATGAAACTAGTGTGTCTGAGACTCATCAAATAGTAATGCTTGCTTCAAATAATAATAATAATAATAAGAAGAAGAAGAAGAAGAAGAGTAAGGATAATAACATTACTGATAAGATAAAACAAAGGTCTTTCGTTACCCGGTAGAAGTAGCCCCCAGTCAAATAAATTGAAAACTTTGATACCAACTTACTGTGTTTACACTTGAGGTGGCCGATGCAATGGACTTTTATGTCTCGTATACAAGTCACTGCATATTTACGCCACAAGTTCCTGTAAAACTAAGCATTGCTGTTGGTTCAGTAAGTGTTGCATACATAATTCTAGGAAAGAGTGAAGCAGGTTAAGTTAGGCATTTACTCTAGCGTTTATGACAGTTGGGTGATGGTTAGGTTACGGTTAAAATAGATTAGGTTAAGTTTAGGTTAGGTTAATTTGGGATAGGTTATATTAAAGTTAATTTACATTATTTGGATTAGATTATAGTAGTTTCGGGTTAGATTAGGATATTTAACTTAGCTTATATCAAGTTAAGTTAGGATTAGGTTATATTAGGATAGGTTATATTAGGTTAGGAATAGGTTAGGCTGTACAGTATTAACTTAGGTGAGGATTATGTTAGAGTGAAGTTAATTTCAGTTCAGTTTATATAAGAATATTTTTGGTCGGATGGAATCAAGTTAGGACATCTTGTAATAGTCAATTTTAGTATTAATTACAGCAGTAAATTGGAATACAAAGCTGAGAATACCTTTGCTTTACTAGTGCTGCCGGATCCTCTATTCTATAATAAAGACGGAAAATAACTCGACGTAAGGTTAAGTTAATTAGGTTAAGGTATTTAGGTTAAGTTAGGATTGGCCAGGTGAGATAGTCCACCATCGCTACGCTAAGAGAGGGACAAATAGGTACCTTCTCCCCGGGGCGGCTGTTACTGTACATTATTTACGTCCAGGCCTGCGACGGTGAGTTACTGCTGCTCATGAATTCTTACCCCTCCACTTATAATGGATGAGGAGAAAACAAAGACTACTTTTGTTGAGGCAGCGCGGCCGCTTTGTAAGCCACCTGAGCTCTAGGCTAGCCCCCCCCCCCCCACCCCCTCTCCCCTATCTCGTAAACCACTTTGTAAACATTAACACAATAGGTTATACCGCTTAAGACTTCTTTTTTTTATTAAGCAAATTTGTAAACACCGATAAAAATACCGTTAACCACTTGGCAAATATCAGCACACTAAGCTATCCCGTCAAATTTGCAAACACTGGCTGACTGGGATGTGTCGTCATTGTCGTGGTTGTTTCTGTCACCCTACACGGCCATGACTTAGTTATTGGCTATTGATACTGGCTGGGTTCAGTACTCTATAAATGCCTGAGAGTCGAGTATGTCACTGTCTGTGTATGTAGTAACGATTTATGAGCAGCAGACAGTCCACGAACCAACCAGTATCTAACTTAAACTTGAATTAACGCGGCGCAATCATAATTTACTGTAAATTTAACCTAACTTGACGCGGTGTTTTCATAACTTATTATAAATTTAAAGTTAAATTAACCCAATCCACTCCTAACCCTAGTTAACCTAACCAAACTTAATCTAACCAAATTTAACCTGACGTAACATGGTGTAACTATACCCTATCGAAACTTGCTTCAAATAATAATAATAATAATAATAATAACTAACCCATCCCACCGTAACCCAACCTACCCTAACCCTATTCTAATCGCGGTGTAACCATAACCTATCGTAATTTTAACCTGAATGACCATGACCTAATGTAACT
Source organism: Homarus americanus (assembly GCF_018991925.1). Lineage (NCBI taxonomy): Eukaryota > Metazoa > Arthropoda > Malacostraca > Decapoda > Nephropidae > Homarus > Homarus americanus. The sequence continues at coordinate 9,230,104 of NW_024712526.1, read as the reverse complement.
AACCCACTTTAACCTAGGTTTACTTAACCGAACTTAACGACCCGGTCGTCAATTGACCCAACCAAACGTAATGTAATGTACCGTAACCTAACCTGACTCTACCCAACCTAATCTGCAAATCCTAAATTAATCTCCCCTAACCTAACCTACAAAAACCCTAACCAAACCTAATCTAACTTAAACTCCGTGCATTTCTCACACCACGGGCGTTGGTGAACCTTGATTCTCAAAGGCTCGATTGTGAAATGTCTCCCCTAACTATCGACTTAGAAACCCATCTTGCTGACTCACTTACAGATGGTAGGCAAAATGGCGACCAGATTGCACTAAGATTCTACTGTAGACCAGTTGCGAATTTTAGCTCCAGTTAGAGCTATAGAAATGGTAACGCATGAGCCCATTAGAATTCGGGTCCGAGGTTCGGATTCACAATTGTTTTTATTTTGAATTAGGGGCATAACTGGTGTTAAGGGTTGCCAAGGTGTAATTTTGATTCATCATGTAGACAGTGTGTGTGTCCACTATACATAGACAGTGCAGGTGTCCACTATACATTACAACTGACACGAAAGTAAACAAATGTATATTGTTCTTGAAACTGGGATTATTACCCTCGCATTTGTGATACCATAAAAACGAATGCCTGTGGGCTCCTGCACACCATATTTTTGTCTCATATATATATATATATATATATATATATATATATATATATATATATATATATATATATATATATATATATAACAGAAAAATATGGTGTGCAGGAGCCCATGAGCAACCTTTCCTCAGTCATGGGCCGCATTACTTTTTTTACTTTTACTTTTATCCTCTTCACCACTGATCGGCTCGTTAGCCGCTTGGGCGATCGGTCACATCTGTTATTTTTTATTTTTTCCGATCTGGCTATTTTTCTGTGGGCCAACCAACCAAAATTTATATACTACCTAACCCAAAAGTAATATAAATATCGTATTAGGGCGAACAGAGAAACAGTGATCGTCACGTCCACCGTAAGATATTTTCAGTTTACAATAATGTTTTTTTTCCTATTTATGAAACAAATCCATCATATTATTTTTTTAAGTAAAATGTTAATGTTTCTTGGCATTTAACAGACGGTGAGACACACCCACCAGAATAATTGATCTATTGATTATTTGTTTTGTAGTGAATTCCTCCCCTACAAACGTTTGTCGCTGATTAGCCGACCCCGCGAATTTCCCAGTGTATGCCTCGTGGTCTAGGTCAACCAGCGCCGCCTTACATGACGGAGGTCAACTATTCAGCCACGCCTACCTCCGCTATACAAGACCTGACCTCGTGGTGACCTGTCTCTTTCTACCTACACCAACCAGCCAGCAACACCTCCTCCGCCTGCCTGGCGGTCCTCGCTCCTGCCGGCGAGCATGGCGACCCACAAGCTGTCCTCCTCTGAGCACCCTCACCAACCAGCTCTCTCTACATCACGCTTGTAACCATGCTGCCTTCCCAGCACCAAGCTGCATTGTACATCCAATACAACATGTATACATGAGAGCACATTGTGAGTTTCCTTTCTCCATCCCATCCTGAGTCCGAACCAATATCATGTACCCCATAAATGGTGACCCCCGGAGATTCGCACTCACACAGGATGGAGGAAAAACTGATAACTCTCCCAGTCTTCAAGCAACATGGAAGACTGGCTTATCCACACAGAGGCAGCTCTCATCGGCTCTACAACTACTGTCTCTACACCGCAGATTAGACACCCTAGAGCAGCTCTGCTACTCTAAGCAGACAGCCGCTCCTCTTCCTGCCCCAAGCACCACGTCCTACCGATCCCAGCCCCCCCCCTCCTGCCTCAGACGCCGCCCCCGGCCCATCTACTCATATACGCAGTGAAGTATAATGTTTTTTTTTTATTTAGCTCATAAAATTCATACAAATTACCCGGCCAGAATATAATTTACATTGCTGGAATTCTTACAATATGATGATCATTTTGAATATATACATCATGGATTTTGCATTAGACATACAAATTTTAGATCTAATGTAATAATTTGGTTTACACAAAGCAAATATTTTATCGTTTGTGCATAATATATGAAGTTTACATTCAAAATATTCCCTGACCAGCAAGGAATCCAGAAATGTCAATTATATTATCCTAACTTTAGTCTGAGGTATTATTTATTACTAAACGTTAAAATCTAGTGTTTTCACCCAAACATTTCTCTGGTAGGGAGGGAAGGTGGGGGGAGGGTTGGGACCCACCGACCCTGCTGGCTGAGTGTGAGGAGGGGGGGAAGGCAAGGTGGGGTACTTTGATTGACAGATAGTGTCCTTGTAGAATATTTCTTTGTTTATTTACTGAAGATATTTGTTTTAGCTCATAAAATTCATACAAATTACCCGGCCAGAATATGATTTACATTGCTGGAATTCTTACAATATGATGATTATTTTGAATATAAACATCATGGATTTTGCATTAGACATACAAATTTTAGATCTTATGTAATAATTTGGTTTACACTGTAGTGGACGTCTCCCCTACAAACTGCGTATCGCATTCCAATGTGCCGCCTTCCCTAGCAACCAACCAGATGTTACCGTATCTTAGCAACGGAACCAGTCACCGGCGACTTTCTGGGTTTTCCCAACATGACTCATAGCGGCTGCTGCTGGGTATATAAGCTCTGTCTCTCCATTGAGATTCATTCTGACCATTCTTCTTGAACAAGCAACACCTCCTCCTGGCTGCCTTCGCTTCTCGCCTGCCTGGCGGTCCTCGCTCCTGCCAGCGAGCATGGCGACCCACCAGCTGTCCTCTGAGCTTCCTCACCAACCAACTCTCATTCTGCCCATCTTCCTGAACAAGCAACACCTCCTCCAGCAAGCTCCACGCTGTTAACATTTATTTCAACCAGGAGGCCAGCAACAGGCAACATCTTCTCTAACGAAGCTCCTGCACATCTACCTCCTTCAACACGCTACTCACCGAACGTCTTCTACTGAGCAGCTCCCCACCACACGGCATCTCCAGCACCAGACTGTCTATCATATAACTTATATATTATACAAGAAAACCACATTAGAGTTTCCTTCCATCCTGAGTGCTAGACAACATTAATATCTCGATACCCCTACAATGGTGACTCCCGGAGATTAGCACTCACACAGGATGGAGGAGACACTGATCACGCTCCCAGTCTTCAAGCAGACACCGGCTCCTCTTCCTGCCCCAAGCACCACATCCTACGACCCCAGCACACCCGTCCTGCCTCAGACGCTGACCCAGGCCCACACACCCCAGCAGGCGCATCTGACGACTCAGTACCTGCCGTGAGGGAAGCACACAACATCCATCGCCTCCACACCCCCTCTTTTCTCCCTCAGGTACTCCCTGCTAATGTCCTGCACCCTGCTGCTGTCGTGGACCCAGCTGCTGTCACGAGCCCTAATCCGCTTCTGCTGACGCAGCCCCTGCTCCTGACCCAGGCCCACACACACCCCAGCAGGCGCATCTGACGACCCTGTACCTGTCGTGAGGGAAGCACAACATTCATCGCCTCCACACACCCTTTTTCTCCCTTCTCCCACAGATAGTGTGTATCTAGACAGTTGTATTTCAGCGATCGGCTCATCACGCCATCGCCGTTGTCTCACATGAGGCATGCACCGCCCGGTCTGCCTCACATGTGCTAAGCAACTCTACAGACAACAAGTCTCCTACACCGCCTGGAGGGAAGGGGGAGTATTGTAGTGGACGTCTCCCCTACAAACTGCGTATCGCATTCCAATGTGCCGCCTTCCCTAGCAACCAACCAGATGTTACCGTATCTTAGCAACGGAACCAGTCACCGGCGACTTTCTGGGTTTTCCCAACATGACTCATAGCGGCTGCTGCTGGGTATATAAGCTCTGTCTCTCCATTGAGATTCATTCTGACCATTCTTCTTGAACAAGCAACACCTCCTCCTGGCTGCCTTCGCTTCTCGCCTGCCTGGCGGTCCTCGCTCCTGCCAGCGAGCATGGCGACCCACCAGCTGTCCTCTGAGCTTCCTCACCAACCAACTCTCATTCTGCCCATCTTCCTGAACAAGCAACACCTCCTCCAGCAAGCTCCACGCTGTTAACATTTATTTCAACCAGGAGGCCAGCAACAGGCAACATCTTCTCTAACGAAGCTCCTGCACATCTACCTCCTTCAACACGCTACTCACCGAACGTCTTCTACTGAGCAGCTCCCCACCACACGGCATCTCCAGCACCAGACTGTCTATCATATAACTTATATATTACAGAAAACCACATTAGAGTTTCCTTCCATCCTGAGTGCTAGACAACATTAATATCTCGATACCCCTACAACACAAAGCAAATATTTTATCTTTTGTGCAAAATATATGAAGTTTACATTCAAAATATTCCCTGACCTGCAAGGAATCCAGAAATGTCAATTATATTATCCCAACTTTAGTCTGAGGTTTTATTTATTACTAAACGTTAAAATCTAGTGTTTTCACCCAAACATTTCTCAGAGAGGTAGGAGCTAGTGAGCTGAGAAGAAGGGGGGGGGGAGATTTGAGTCCATTATTTGAATGGACATTAACCTGGCGACTGTATTTCTCTTAAATATTAATTGTGTGAGCATACCATCATAAAATTAAGATGTTATTTTTGCTACAAAATAGGTATTGTGTCGGAAAAAGTGGAGTTTGGGGGTCGGGCCAGTCTCTATTGGAATTAATCCCATATGTTCTGTTGTTCACTTTACACGGTTTTCACTTTCCTCAGTATCCCATGGGTTCAATTGACCGCATAAATCAGCGTAAATTGGGGTACTAATATATATATATATATATATATATATATATATATATATATATATATATATATATATATATATATATATATATATATATATATATATATATATATATATATATATATATATATATATATGGAGAAACAAAATCAAACAAGAATAAATAGTACAGACAAGCAGGCCAGGCATGAATGATGACGTATTATGGAGGGAGACAGTCTGTCAAGGAAGAGACATTTACCTTTGACCCGTGTGACCACCGCCCGTGACCCCACTTGGACTTACCCAATGTTAGTTAATTCCCAAGTGACCCACTGCCACATAGCAGCTAATCCATCTAACAGACTGTGAACGAACTTGGTCCGTAAACTATCACAAGTTAAAATGTTTATATTTTTTTTTTACTGTTATGTTTTCACAGTTATTTGCTCTTAGCTGATGAAAAAGTAACGAATTGTGTGTGAAGATTATTCTTAAAATAAATAGTGCTTTACTCACCATAAACTGGCCGCATCTACCTGAACTGCGGGCCACATTAAATGGAATTTCTCAATCACTCTGTGGGCCGCACAAAGACATGATTCGGGCCATAGGTTGCCCATGCCTACCTTAACCACTCTGTTCTCTAGTAACCAACTTTGTCATCATAAGTATCATATTTACATTAGTACAGTACTGGACTCCAAGATTGAAATGCTGTATTGGATGCTGGAAGGTCATTAGATACATTATGACCTAAATAGATTTCACCAACAGCACCCAGTTGGTAAGCTATAGTTATGGTATTACTGGATTACCCCACCAATGGTTCTCATTTTTCCGCTCGACAGAAGACAGATTTAACACAATGATTTCCTGCTCTAATTGGGTGTTATTGCACAGTGGCATCCCTCAAGAGAGTGTTTTCCCCATTCCTATTGGGCTTATATACCAGTGACTTACTATACCTGATTGAGTCTTCTGATGAGTATCTCTTCACTGATGATACAAAAATGTTCCAACTTTTAGTCTGCCCAGGACCATAAACAGCATTAAGCAGGTTTAGCAAAACTCCAGAAATACTGTAGTCAGACTCATGGTTCCTTCATTATCTCCCAGCCAATTATAAGGTGATGACTACTGGCAGTTCATGTCTTGGTTAAAGCACCAACTCTTATTTAAAAATTTCATCTGATTAGAATCACAGTACTTGCACTATTATTGTCATTTCTATGTACTGTAATTCTGTTTTTCAGCAACTAAGGCCTTTAAGGACATACAGTACACTACTCGTATGTCAGCTTATCTGTAGCTTATACACATGGCAAAAAAAAATAAGGTTACGAATTTCTGGTTAATTGATATGTGCAGTTTGCTTAATCCTTATTTGTGTTTATATTTTAGACCTCTCATGACACTGATGCTCTCATAAAGATAATGAAACTTTAGTTCACAAATTATTTTATATAAATACTGTATAACAAACCTGGGCAAAATAGATCAATCACAATTCAGTTTATAAAAATTATTGTTAAACTGATGGGGTTTCAAATTAAATGGGCACAAACCAAATCACTTCAATTGTACAGTCACAACTTGATTTAACTTCAAGTTGTGACCAGTACTAAGGGTCTCCTCTTATTAGTTGGTATATATTGCATAAGCTCGGTAACCATTAGAACTATAACTGGAAGTAATAGGCTTTGATCATATTTGACAAACATTAATCAGTGTACTAATCATTTTCCACACTCCATGATTTGCTACTTTCTCACTTAAGAAAGGATGGGGAGTGAAAATAATTTTGACCATGTCTTTGGTCTTTCTTTTATTTTTTTTTTTAGAAAAACATAAATACAGTTTAAACTCTAATTTGAGAATGTGTTACAAGATTCTATACAGAACAATGCTTTCTCTTCAATATAATTTCTATGCAACTTGAATCATGTTTTTGTGCCAGTGAGAGTTGAACATTTTAACTGTAACTGTATATAATAATTTTATCCCACAAAGTAATTTTGGTAGACAAAAAATTATGGTAATAATTATCATTCATTCAATCTTCGGGCTCACTAGTCAGATGGGGCTCAGTTCAGTTGGGTACCTTTATAACCATTAGGATTCAGGAAAAGTCCCAATAGACTCAACACAACCACTGGTATTGGGGTTTAGTTCTCATGAGTCTCAGTCCTTATTTGATATACAGTACTTTAGATGGGTAGATTAGGTTAGAGCCTATTAGGTCTGAAACTTAATTGGCTTTCAACCATTTCAATATATTTTTACTAACAAAATTCGACATGAAAATATTAAAATATAAATCACACACTTACAATGTCTTGTACAAAAGTCCAGCTCTGCAGTGGTTATTGTCTGATAGTGTACTCATCTTGTATTTGAATGCTGAAACATTAATGTCTTATGATCTGAAATCTGTGTTTACTGCTTAAACTCTTTTTTATGTGTCTAAACTCTCTGCCTATTTTCTAAACTCCAATGTCTAAAATTCTGAAGAGAGATATGTTAAGGTGGAAAGTTATATCTATGATTACAATATTTTGTACAGTTACCAGTCAGGCTTTAGGGATTCTCACTCAAATGACACCAGCTTGATCCATCTCAGTGACCATAGCAGGACCCAAATAGCTCATGGATATTATACATGTACAGGTATATTACTATAAGAACTGCTGGCTCTTGGCACTGGATCTGTTGACTATTTTAAATCTTATTTTAACAACAGAAAACAAAAAATTGCAAGTATTAGTCAACATCCATGTTGATAGCCAGTGGGGTTTCACAAAGGAGTATCCTAGGACCATTGCTCTTCCAATGATACATATGTAAATGACATGCCCATTAGTGTTAATTGCAAACTTTTGCTGTATGCTGATAACAATGCCCTCTTAGTGATATAGCTAGCAAGTTATCATCTAAACTAGTCATGCAAACAATAGCTGATAGACAACAAATTATCCCTACATCTTGGAAATATTGAAACAATATTATATGAATCAAATAGAAAACTCTAAAGAGTAAACAAATTCAATGTAATGTGTAAATGAACCTATCTTACTGTAAATGTAACCTTAGTGAATATCTTAGGCTAACTCTTAACTCTTGTGTATCTGGAGAAGCAATTATAGATAGTAAAGTAAATAAAAGTATTGCCAAGGTAAAATTCATCTACATAAATGGTAAATGTTTCTCAGTTGATACCTGTAGGAACCTTTGCTCATCAAGGTACTCTGCCTTAACACAGAATCTAAAATCAATGCTAAAAATTATTTAGAACAAGATGATGAGGTTCCTGGTTGACATGAATACAAGAGACCACATTAGTCAAGAAGTTCTACAGTCACTGGACATGTTAATTGTGGTGAATAGAGTGAAGCAAGTGAGGCTGAATCATACTTCCAGGATTTTCAATGGACTTTGTGCACAGTATCTAACAGTAAACTGTGTTAGAGATTAGTTATATGAACTGGCAGGGCACTATTCTCATCATTTTTATTTATTCACCCTGTAATAATACCTGTACAGGTTGTACCTCTCTAGTCCGGCATTCTGTGGTCCGGAACGATTTTAGTTTGTCCAATAGGTAGATAGGCAGCTTTTTTTTTTTTTTTTACTTATCTGAATTATTATTATTATTATTACAAGAGTATTAAATTTTGGCCCCTCAGGCCCCAATGTGGGTCAGTGACCTATGCCCGGGTGGGCTAATTCCCGTAAAAAAAAACAACAACAAAGCTACGGAAAATTAAGGTTTGTTTACATCCGGCAGTTCGGCTGCTCTCTCTCTCTCTCTCTGCTTGTCTATACAGAGTAGAACATTTAACCCTTCAATATATATATGAGCAGTAAATAAGTGTTGCTTTCATATTCTTATGTAGAGTAATGACGATATGTTTTCACATGTGCTCACTTACATACGCGCAGTCTCACTTTTTTTTTACCATTAATGGTTACGGTAGCTACTTATATTGTTCCATTTATTAACATTAAATAACATTACAGGTACTTCAAAGAACCATATTAATTTGTTTACATTAATTTTACTACAGCTACAATCAGGGTCTTATTTTCTTCAGTTTTATATGTAGAACCAATCAGTCACTGGTTTTGTACAACCTGTATTACCTTTTCAATTACATTCCTCCCTTCCTACTCGCCATCATTATCTTTCCCATCGCTCTTCTCATCTGATACGTCCTTGACAACCTTTGCAGCGACAGCACCAACACCAGCCCCCACGGCAGCACCAGCACCAGCTATACAAGCATTGGCACCTAAACCAATACCTGCAGCACCAGCTGATTGTAGCACAGCCACCTGTCATAAGGGAAAGCAAACATATAAAATAAAATGGATTAATTCAGATAAATGTATGTTTAATATCTCTGGCTATGATTAATTTTCAAGCCTGCCTGAGCAACACTTGGTGCCATCACAACCCTTAAACTTGCCAGTGAATTTGGGATGGCACCAAGCATGAGCTAATATAAGATCAGACTTGAACAACACTGGCACATGTTAAGGTACATTCAAGAGCCTGTACATACCCAAAACCTGCCAATAGTGCATAACAGAGAATTGACCGACTACCCAACTGTCTAATGAGGTGACCAGGCCAGGGGCAAAGAGATAAGTAAATAAAAGGAGTGTGGTTATCTATTAGAGTGATAGAGGAGAATGTTTTTGAGAGAGAAAGTGGTGTAAAGTGATTCAGAAATGAAGTACCTGTACTGTTGTGTAACTGAAGATGCATTTACAAATCACCAAATTATAGTTTACTGAATCTTGGGGATATAAGAGATGTAATAACAGTAAACTCTCGCCACATACTGGTGATGGATATATTAAATTACTGTACTGTATGGTGACAATGGACTGAGAAATGAAAATATGTCTTATGACCTATTTAACGGTGCAACCTTTTTTTTTGTAGCCACAACTTTCTATTTCAATACATTAAAGACTCAGGCCACTATAGTGATGGACAGATAATCAAATCATTGTTTCTGATCTAAAAAAATGAGGAGGGAATGTTGGTGAACGAAAACATATTTAGCTTAATGTTGGCACTAATCATGTGACATTATCCTCCAATTTGTTTCTTGGTATGCAAGAACAGACCAAGGTTCATACACAGTTGTATGACAATGATTACAACTAGGATGCAAGGAACACTGATTGGCCAGGCCTGATGCGCAACAACAACCCTCTTTTAATTTCATATTAATAAACCATTTTTAGAGTATGTTAGGGGTATCATTTTTCCTCAGTATCTACCTTTATTCTTGTCCATAGCTTGATACCAGAATTACAGAACCCATGTGCCCAAACCCTCACCATGCTACCAAAGGTCAGAGGTTATGAAGTAACTATATGAAATGAAATAACTAGACAGAACTAATAAGAAATCCTCCCCTTTATAAATGGTGACAGTGGAAATGGCCCCCTTTATATCAGGTCTGATATCTAGTTGCAGTTTTAATTTTGACTTTGCAAAGCGATAAAATATCTTTGGGTTTGACTTGACCTTGCTTGCAATCAGCCTCTGAAACTCCTTTTCAGCCCTTCTACACTCTGACTGCTTGTTTCCTGGCTCTTGCATACATCCTCTTGTCCTGCTCATCGTTTGACCTAACCCACGCCTTGAATTTCTGGGTTTTCTTCTTAACTTTGTCGACCGCTGCATGCTTCATGTGTAGGGGTCTCCTTGTATATTCCTAGAGGCACTGGGTTTGGTCTTGGGTATATATTTCTCAATCAAATGGTTCACTTTACTAGCTATGATATTCAGCGTAGTGTTTGCGTTCTTATCCCTAAGTGAGTCAGGCAAGTGGATACCCCTCATTTCCTCCCTCATCCCGTCATAATTTCCCTTGTAATATTTGCACCTTGGCCTGGTTTTGTCATGAACTATGTAACAGTTAAATCTGAATGACAACATTACATGGTGGCTGGTGATAAACTGGGACTAGATGCTCCAGCTTGGCCACCATACCCTCCTTTTTTGTTTTGATGAGGTCTAGTGGCTTGGGTGTTTGCTCCCCTCTGTAATGCGTCGGGTCTTTAACATGTTGGCACAGAAAATTATCTCTCAAGAGTTTCTACAAAAAGAGTAGCAGGGTTATTTAAATCATTTGGCGTGAACTCGTTTCTCCAGTCAATGTCGCCATAGTTAATGTCCCCCATGATAAGGAGATGGCTAGGGTTGAGCATTGCTGCATTGTCTATTAAGGCACTTAGCTTCCTTTGGTTTGGTAAGCTACAGTTTGGGGATCTGTAGATACACCCGACAATAAGTAAGTCTCCTCCCTTTAATTTAATTTTACACCACTTGGGGTCTTCAAAAGCATCCTCTCCCTGTACCCTCACCTTGCTGGCTCTAAGATCATGTCTAGCATAGATAACCACACCCCTCTTGAAAGGTTCGTAAATGAGTCATATCCGTCAATACTGAATTCACATTCCTCTGGATCGATTCTCCTGTTCTTGTACAACAGTTCTACAAAACCCACTATATTGGGTTGGTGTACCTTCAATAGTGTTTCAAACTCCTCTCTGTTATCAAGGAACGTGTCAGTACTAGCCGGAATTTGTTCTCGGTAACATCTTTGCTCTTGGTAGTAACCCCCTCCCCCACTCTCAGCAGCCGCAGCATTTGCTAAACACACTTTATTTTGCCGGGTGTGGTTAGCAATGCCATTGTTTACACAGTGCTCGCCTCCTTCTGGGTGGGAGGTAGAGCGGGTGGAGGGTGTACTGCTGCCCCCTGGCTCTGTGCTGGTGCTCTTGCTTCCACAAACCCTCCCCCCCTGCAGGAGCCTCTTGTGCTGTTCCCTCTGTATTACCGTGCAATCTGGGTGAATGAATACATTCTGAAATGCCTCGCTCATTGCTAAGTTTTTTGCCTGTCGAATAACTTCCCATTTCTTCTCCTCACTCACTAGTGTGATCCTGAGCGGGTGAGGCTTGTCTTCCTGCTTTTGTCCCAGCCTCCTCACATCCGGAGGGGGCAGTGCAGTCTACATAGTTGCTAGATCGCACTGAAGCTATCTAATGTGTGTCTTGCATGTGTAGCATTCATACACAAACAAAATTATTTAATTATAATTTTTATTTCTTTATACACAAATTTCCGTATGAAAACCCTAAAACAATAACTTAGATCATACAAAATTGTTGCATATGAAAACCCCAAGAGTGTTAAGTACCTGCATACTATCTAGTTATTATGAGATTCAAGGTTTGTGCAAAGCTTACCTCATTGACACAAGTTCAAATGATGACCTCAGACTTGAGGATACTGCAATAGTTACTGTTCAATAATTATTACTCTAAAGCACATGTGTTATATAATTACTCCTAGTTTCTCAAATCCAAATCCCCATTCTTCAGTTAATTTTTTTTATTTTCATGTTGATGGATAATGTACAGTGACTTGCATTCACTGCTTCTGCTAATAATAGCAAATTAAAAATAATACACTAATGAAAAACCATCAACATATACAAACGTGCCTGTATGCACATACAATATTACTGCATACCACAGTCACCACATACTGTACTCACCAAACCGCCGGCAGCAACACCACCCCCATTAGCTATAGCAGCAGAAGACATCATGGCTGAAGCAATTGAGCTTGCAGCAATCCCAGCTGAGGTGAAGCCTATGCCTGTGACAGGTTAAGAGTATTAATTTATGATGTAGAAAAAATATTCTATTTACTGCACCCTGAACATAAAAAAAAAAAAGCCCAATTTTTCTAAATGAAAGTATATACAAAATAGTTGCCTCTCAGTGATACTTGAGGCTAGATGAATAACCAAAAAATCCATTATGAAACAATTCCAGAAAAGAATACTGTATGTTTTTATAATGAAATTGCATTCATGGGCAACAACATCTCATTTGGAAGGATGATGAGTGTGGATTTAGGTCAAGGTTCAAAACCCTTTTAGTATCTCATATGTACATACTGTATTTTGAATCCTCTTCATCCATAAGGGATCAGTTATCTTTACTTTATCCTCTTCACTACTGTTCAGTTTATTAGCCACTTGGGCAGTCAGGAACATCTCTGTTACAGAGACGTGACTGTTCACCCAAGCGGCTAACGAGCCGGTCAGTGGTGAAGAGGATAAAAGAAAAAGTCTGGTCTTGAAAGCCTCCTACGAGATGTTTATAAACTTCTATTAATTCACAACTATTGTATTATCATTTCTATAAGGATAAACTGAATTACTTTATTTACCCCCTATAAATACATATTCTAGGTTATCAAACTCCCCAAGGAAAATCTTATAATGAATTCTGAAAGCAGGGGGCAAACTTTTTCGGAGTGAGGGTTGTAAACTCTAGGAACAATCTATCAGAGTGTGTTGTGATGGCACCAAGTGTGAGAATTTCCCCTCAGATATTTTAATTTATTTTTCAATTAGATTAATTAGGTACACTCTTACTAACTTATCCCCTTTGCCACTCTTCCGTTTACTCACTAGTCACACAGTCAGTCTATTTTCTGTTAAACACTATTGGTAAGTAGCTTACTGGACATGTATGGGGTCTTGAATGCACCTGAAAATGTGCCAGTGTTTGTCAAGTTTGGTCTTAAATGAGCTCACTCTTGGTGCTGTCACAACATTCTCTGGCAGGTTATTCCAAAAGTTCACAACTCTTACTCCAAAGAAGTTAGCTCAGACAGTTTTCTGTACTGGTAGCTTCTTTAACTTGGGGTTGTGACTTCTAGTGATGTCACAGGGCGAGAGGGAGTTTACGTAGCTGAATTTGTTCATCATGATCGTGTTCTCTTTATGATATGTTATTACCAGTGTGCAAATTATCTGAGATTAACAAAGAAAGGTCACTATCCCTTAAAATATCAGAATATAAATACGATACATTAAATACTAAAGAACTGTAGCAACTCTTCGTGTGCTTCATATGCCAGCCAATCAGCTGCCTTCCTATAAACTGACCCTAGGCCTCAGTTACAAATATTGAATGAAGACTACAGTTGTATCTCGAATTATGCATTATGTTTATACTATAATTTTTGTTTTAATTAACATGGATATATTTTTGGATATACAAAGTTTGAATTGCCCTGCAAGCTGGCAGAGTAGTGTAGCAAGTGTTACCGGTGAGGTAGAACACTCGTTGCATGAGGCAGAATGAGCAATAAGCATGCACCACACAGTAACATCCAATAACCCTTATTAGAGTGAAAGTGATTACAGTAGGGTAGGGATAAATCACAATTTATTTTTAAATTATTTTTTTATATCGTGACTACCAAAATTATCAACATTTTCCAATATACAGTACTGTAGTGATAAATTTATTTATTTGGTGAGGGAAATCAGGCAAGAAATATATGAAATGTACCACCATGGCAAACAAATGCGTGATTTGCTCACCAGAGGCACCACCGTGGCTGCTCACCCACGCATTCACGCTCGCCCGCTCAGTCTTTCTGAGTGAGTGACGAGTAAGCAGCCGACTCTGCTGCAGATTACGACTTCTAAGGTGAGTGTAAATGGGTTGCGAGTGACGTGAAAAGTGAAGTGAAGAGAATGGAAAGCTTAATGGAAAAGATTTAATACTGTAACTAATATTTTTGGTTTGTTTGTTTATGTAGGTGTGGGATTGTCAAGTGGAGGTGGCAGTGTGGCGTCTGCTGCCGAGTCTGGTGTGCCTTGATACCGATATTGAAACGGCCTGTTGTTCCCGAGTCTAGTGTTCATTGGTGCTTTAGTTAGTAAGAAAATTAAATCATTAAGTTAAGTTTAATCACCTTTATTGGCCTCCAGAACCTGAACCTATTTTCCCCATTGATTACATGTAATTATATATTGCAATTTAGTATACTATATAGCAAACATCCTTGGACCCTATCTCGTGATATATCCCAACCCTACTGTACTGTATTTTTCTCTTGTGATTGTCCATGAGGTGTTTGGTTTTTGCATTATTTTTGGACCTTATTATGATTGGTAAATGCCAGTACAGTACAGGTTGTACCTCTCTAGTCCGGCAACCTCGGGACCTGACCGGTTCCGGACCATGGAAATTCACCCTTTTCCTGGATAGATAGTGACTTGTGCCTATGCTTGGAAGCACTGGCACCACTTTCTCTGCATCATGGTCTCTTTGAAGACATATTGAAGGGTTAAATGTCGTATAGTAGCTTCTCAAATTTCGCGAGTTTTTAATTCTTAACGTATTTTATTAGAACACACAAAAAAATAAATAAATAAAAATTTTGACGGCGGAAACTTGAATTTCGACGGGTTTGAACAGCCCACCAACGTGCAGACGATGTGCATAATCGTGTAAACAGCGTCATTTCTCTTATGTATAAAAGATTCATTATTGTTTACTACTGAATGTCTTTTTTATTGAATTAATGTTTATGTGTGCAAAATGAGCAATACAATTTATTAATAATACGTAGAATATTAAAACACACAAGGAAATGACACAGCATTGTTTTCGTTGATTACAAAACCAGTGACTGACTGGTTCTACATATAAAACTGAAGAAAATAAGACCTTGGCTGTAGCTGTAGTAAAATTAATATGGTTGTTTTAAGTAATATTATTTAATGTTAATAAATGGAACAATAGAAGTAGCTAACGATAATGGTAAAGAAAAAAGAGAGATCGCGTATGTAAGTGCGCATGCGCACACGTGAAAACATATCATCATTACTTTACATAAGAATATGAAAGCAACACTTATTTACTGTTCATATATATTTTAATTAATGTTTCTGAATTTGTTTTTATTGAATTAATGTTTGTGTGTGCAAAATTAACAATACAATTTATTAATAATACGTGGAATATTAGAGACGAGACGGCTGCCGGCATTGTTTATGTTAAAGCTTAGAAAACCAGTGACTGATTGGTTCTACATATAAAACTGAAGAAAATAAGACCCTGATTTTAGCTGTAGTAAAATTAATGTAAAAAAATTAATATGGTTGTTTGAAGTGTGTACCTGTAATGTGTAATGTTATTTAATGTTAATAAATGGAACAATATAAGTAGCTAACCATTAATGGTAAAAAAAAAAGTGAGACTGCGCGTATGTAAGTGCGTACATGTGAAAACATATCATTACTCTACATAAGAATATGAAAGCAACACTTATTTACTGCGCATATATATTGAAGGGTTAAATGTTGTACTGTACTCTGTATATTCAAGCAGAGAGAGAGAGAGAGAGAGAGAGAGAGAGCAGCTGAACTGCCGGATGTAAACAAACCGTAATTTCCCGCGTTTTTTTTTTTAAGGGGATTAGCCCACCCGGGCATAGGTCATTGACCCACATTGGGGCCTGAAGGGCAAAAATTTAATACTCCTGTAATAATAATAATAATTCAGATAAGCTGCCTATCTACCTATTGGATAAACTAAAATCGTTCCGGACCACAGAATGCCGGACTAGAGAGGTACAACCTGTAATAATATGGTAGGTTGTATATTTTTTTTAGGTTGGAACTATACTTTTGTTTTTAATTTCTTTATTATTATGAGTCACAAATACAAACTGAAAAATAAATCATGAAGGAAATACTGTACTGTACATATCTAAGGTCTACGGTATATACTGTAGATATATGAATGAGTTTTAAGACTGTGCTCCCTCTAACCTCACCATTTCTTTTATTTCTTAAGGGAAAATTATGTTTGATTTACAAGCTATTTAGTTACACAGCCATTTTCATAAACAACTACTGTGTAAATCAAGACACAGCTGTAGTCAGTTCTGAAAACTTTACCATGATGGGAAGAGAACTCACCTGTCAGTACAACAGGTGCTGCAACCACAGCACCTACAGCACCTGCAGCAATACCCAGACCATAGATCCAGCCCTTTGAGGCTTTAGGAGGAGGTTTGGACTTAGATGATTGAGGGTTGCTGGGTGGGGAGGGGTCCTTCGGAGCACCTTTATCAGTATGGTGAAGCTTGGACTTAGATGATTGAGGGTTGCTGGGTGGGGAGGGGTCCTTCGGAGCACCTTTATCAGTATGGTGCTGTTCATCTCGCTGTTAAGATAAAAAAACAAAACTGTACAGTACTTTGGTGTATTTAGGAAGAAGGGGTGTAACAGCACCATTTGTATGATATAAATTTTTACCCAAATGAATATAATACCAAATTATTCAACCGTGCCTCAGCTGTTGATGTTATGCATGGCTGAGGTTGCAGTTCCTTCGGGGAGCGAGCGAGGGCAGGCTGAGGTCAGCACATGTCAGCAACAACAAGATATCTGATGCATTTCCTTCCCGAGACCTGCTTCGCTCTCTCTCCCTTGGTCAGAGTGAGGAGACTCATATCACTTGTTACCCAGTGAACACCTCACTAAGTGTTCTCCTATAAGTGCACAAAGACACTTCCTTTAGCAGAGAAGGTACAATATACTGTACTGTACTCTCAACTGAACTCAGTACCTGTGAAACTATATTTTCTACAATAAAGAAAAACCAACAAAGTGTTTACTTCAGCCCTGCCACTTATCTGTGTCCAGATCTTTATCCATTTCTATCATAATAATCACCGCTAACACAAGCAGGTGAATGCCTGTAATAAGTTTATCAACAAAAATTATAAAATTTCTTAGCTAGAAAAGCCTATAGGTTTCACATTAAAAAAAAGAGAAAAAAAATTCTCATGTCAAGTGCTGTATATCCTAACAAATTTGTGAAAACAAACAAGTACTACTGTACTATGGGTTTGCTAATTAGTAAGAAATTGCTGATTATGAAACTCATAAAGGGTGAGGCTCCTTTACCCCAAAACTTTAGTGCCAGTTATGTTCTGGTTTTGGGATGCCAAGATCTATTTACCTTACAATAGCCTATGCCCTAGTATAGCCTACACAGGTCTCAAATAAAACCGACGTAACTTTAAAATTATTTTATTGACCCACACCGGGGCCTCAGGGGCGAAAATATAATAATAATACTGTAATAATAATAATAATAATAAATAAATAAATAAAAATTAATAAAAATTATAATAAAAATAAAATAACCATAAAAAGGAAAAATAAATCAAGAGTACTAAATGATATACAGTATGTATGTTGTGTTGTCAATAGTAAGAGCAACAACCGAGACCCTGCAATTGTGTGTAAATGAGGCAGAAAGTCAGATCAGCAGCCTGGGACTTGGTTACAATTTTCGTGATGCCATATGGCAGCAGGGTTTACCATTAGACAATACATTATGCTTCCAATATCTTCCCAGGCGGTAGTACCTCCGTTTGATAGCTGCCTACTACTGTGCCTGCCTCTTGTATTTAAGGTACTGTATCTTACAGTAAGCATTTTATTGTTTAGGTATTCTTCAATAATTCAGGCTTTGGTAATGTTTGGTTTAATTAATTGCAATAGAAAAATTATTCAGTGTTCACAGAAAATTCAGTGCTGTTGGTGTCTGGAAAGGAAGGCTATGTCTGAGATAGAAAGGACCTTCAGTGTGGAGCTGGAATCAGTAACTATTATTATTATTATTATCCAATACTCTATTATTATTACTACTACCTGGCTATATAGTAATTATTTTATGCAATTATTAACTATAAAATTACTGTTAGTTATTATTATCATCATCATTACTATCACATACTCATACAAAAATGAAATAAAGTACCTGCATAGATTAAGAATCTGACCTGTGACTTGGGTGGTAGCATATCCAACACCGCTCTGTTTTTGGGCAGATTCTCTGGTGATGTACCACAATGTGGCTCTCTGAAGGGTGTGAAATACAGAACTTGATAAACAAACTCTTTCTTCACTGGCAGAAACAGGATCTATTTTTTTAGGGTGCAATAGGAACAGGATATTTTATAGGTTGCACCAGAAACAGGACTTATTTTTGCAGTACAGGGATGTGTCGTTTAGCGATCCGGATGCGAACAGAAACGAGATTGCAAATAATTGTGTAGCTGAGTAGCTGACTTGCCATCCAGTAACACTCAAAGTGGGTGGGGTTCAGTTGGGAACTATGTTATTGTTCAACTCGTAATTTTGGATAAATATAAGTAATTTTTTCATTTTTTTGTACTCTGTTACATGCACATACTTTCATTAATACAGAATGTGCAAAAATAATAAAAAAAATAATAATTATCATAAGGTCAAAAACAAAGGGAAAACAGTAAACAGTTCTTATCTGGTCCACAGATAGCCAACAAGAGTGGAGGGAGATGGAGGAGCAATCACTTTAGTACACAATATCACAACAGTACATCAAAAACAAAGGGAAAACAGTAAACAGTTCTTATCTGGTCCACAGATAGCCGACAAGAGCGTTGGGCGCTCTTGTTGGGCGATCGATTGGTCACGTCTCTGTTACACACTGTTGGCAAGTACTGGGTATGCATTGGCTCCTGAATGTATCTGAACCTGATCCAGTGCTGGTCAAGTCTGGTCTTGAAAGAGCTTACACTCGGTGCCGTCACAACAATAACACCCTTCTCATGTGTGTCCGGGCCGAGGCTTGAACCCTTGACATATTGGTGAGAGTTATGCGAGTTACCGCTGTACCACAAAACCCCTTGTATTGTACTCAAATACGTACCGGTAAATATTATTCAATGAAGCAATTTTTAGGAGTTGGCACTTGATATATGGTATCGGGTAAGGCGGTGAAGTTGGTGGTGGTAGAGGCAGACACACAACCTCCATATGCCTCCCTCTCTCCCACCCGTACCTCGCTGCTACGCCGTCAATCCTCCTCTTATCACCTGCCTGCCCCTACCTTTATGCGACTGCCCATTGTGTTCTTATTATACCCCACTTGCCCATATCAAGGGCGAATCCAGGGGGAGGGTCCTGGAGATCCGTACCCCCTTTTCACCAGAAAATTCCAATGCAGTGTTGTACTCGGGCATCATTGTATAGTAAAAATTGTTTACTATTGACATCATAATATCTCCTAATATCAAGTGCACATGGCTTCAATATGGCCTCAAAATTCCCATGATATTGGTCAGATTAAAAAAAATATATGGTGGGGGGGGGGGCCCTTACATTGCCCCCCCCCCCCCCAGCAGGATAGGCTATCTGTGCTTGCCACATTCACCCACACACAACTTAACCCCTCCCCCCTTTCATATTCCTGGATCCACACCTGCATATACACCCACTGAGCCTGCTCAGTAGAGATGCCCATTTGGAGCACAGAATCCCCAATATTTTGATGTCCCTCTGGAATTTTTCCCAGTGAGTTGAAAATCGCTAAACCAAACAATTGCAGATTGTTAAATAACCAAGGGTGTTAGAAATTGTAAACTGCTAAACCAAATTATCGCTAAAGAAATTGTAAATCGCTAAACCAAATTATTGCTAAATGGCAGATACCTGTAGTATGTATGTTCAAACAGAAGGGACCCACTTCTTGGACTGTAAGTGAAACAGGCCATGCCAAGAAACTGGAATTGTTCTTTTAATTCCAACAAACACTGGAACTAGCCATTTTTATTCCAACAGAACAGGACCCGTCTTTTGGACTGCAAAAGACAATAGATAAGACATTTGGATTTCAAGAGAATCTCTAATTTGGGACTGTATGAAAAAGAGGGCCTTATTTTTATTTTACAATACTGTACTGTATTGTATAAAGTAAACAAGAGATGTATTTTGGAACATGTAAAACAAGACTTTTTCTTTAACAAATTACAAAAAAAAAAAAAATTGGCATAGGAGATTTTAACTCTCTCTGATGTTTTTATGACTACAAAAGAGGTTAAAATTATAAATATAAGATAATACAAAAAGGATCTATTTTTTCAATTACAAAACAATATAAGCAATTCGTTATTTTACTGGAGATGAATAGTAAGTTGACCATCTCAGCACACTTGGGGGCGTCATAACACTGTCTGCCTTTTAACACTATTTATACATCATATTCGGGTACACAAAGACTTAATATAAAACGGTTCGATGGATGACGAATAAACTCTGTATTGAGTAGAAAAAGAGTCCGGCTTCCTGTTGAAACAAGAAACTGATTTGGGCGCCATTGGTCGATTTATCACTAACAATGGGAGCACAACATATAGCAAGGATCCATTGTACTGTACATGCACAGTATGTCAGTACTTGCAGAGAGGTTACTTCTGTCAGAGGAATCTACGAGAATGAGTACAGTACATCTCCATGATGGCAGGTGACTTGAAATAGAAAATACAAAAATTTTTCATACCTGCAGATGGGGCAATTGAGCTTCTCATTGATATTGTTGATTTTGATCAGGCAAGGGCAGCAAAAGGTGTGGCCACAGGCAGGGAGGAAGACAGGCACATGATGTAGAGAGTCATAATCATTGTCACACACGCCACACCGCTTCCATGAATCTCCATCTCCTGCCATCATTACCTGCAAAATAATGAATCTATGTTCAGTGCATGTACAGTACAGTCTCTCTCTTTGGAATTCACCCCATTCTTTGCCTACAGTACTACTGACATACATGTACAGTATATCAGCCATGAGTCTGCTTCATATCCACAGGATGTAAATGTCACCTGTAACTCTAAAGCTTTTTCAGTTTACAGTTACAACATTCAATAATCATACTAACTTAAGGGTACAGTATTATTACATAACAGTGACCCTAGAATGATGGTCACTCTAAACACTTGTCATCAGCGCACAGTTATGTTATTACTGTCAGATTATTCTAAGAGTTTACATTTCTCACTCCCAAAAAAGTGTGCTCTGACAATTTTCTAAACATGAGGCTTCTTTAACCTAAGATGTGACCCATACTATGGGTCCCATAGTCGGGCATAGCCTCTTCGCGGGACAATTTTTATTTTATTTCATTTATTTATTTATTTATTTATTTTTTTTACGGGGATTAGCCCACCCGGGCACAGGTCATTGACCCACATCGGGGCCTTGGGGGCAAAAATGTAATACTGTAGTAATAGTAATAATAATAATAATTCAGATAAAATAAAAAAAATGATAGCAATACAATAATAATAATAATAATAATAATAATAATAATGAGCCATAAGGAAATACAAAAATTAAAAGAAAATAATCAAAAATGAGAAACGATATACGGGTATGTATGTTGTGTTGTCAATAGTAAGAGAAAAAAATTGAAACCTGCAATTGTGTGTAGATGAGGCAGAAAGTTCAGATCAGCAAACTGGGACTTGGTCACAATTTTTGTAATGCCAATGGCAGCAGGATCTACCATTAGACAATACATTATGCTTCCAATATCTTCCCAGGCGGTAGTACCTCCCTGTTTGGTAGCTGCCTACTACGGGTCCGACTAATTACCCAAATGTAGCCAAATGTAGCCGCAATGAAGTCAAATAATGGTCCTTCATGAATAAATCGGACTGCCAATCACTTCTCGACTAGTATTTGGTGTCACAGTCACAATAAATTGGAAAACTTACTTTAATCTGAGTATTAACATCGCGTGCATGTACCGAGGGAGCGAGTAATTACCCAAATGTAGTCGCAATGAAGTCAAATGATGGTCCTACAAGCGTAAATCGGGCTGTGAATCACTTCTCGATTATTATTTGGTGTCATAAAGTTACTAAAAATTGGTAAACTTAATTTAATCTGAGTTGTGTTAGGTTAGGTTCATGCACTCGATCTATTAACTCAGATGGGTCCGACTAATTACCCAAATGTAGCCGCAATGAAGTCAAATAATGGTCCTACATGAATAAATCGGGTTACCAATCACTTCTCGACTAGTATTTGGTGTCACAAAGTAAAAAAAAATGGGTAAACTTAATTTAATCTGAGTTGATAGATCGAGTGCATGTACCTAACCTAATCTAATCTAACCTAACACAACTTAGATTAAATTAAGTTTACCAATTTTCTGTGACTTTGTGACACCAAATAATAATCGAGAAGTGATTCACAGCCCGATTTACGCTTGTAGGACCATCATTTGACTTCATTGCGGCTACATTTGGGTAATTAGTCGGACCCGCCTACTACTAAAAAAAATTCTGAATACCCGCGCCGTTCCGCCACAAATACATAATTTGCAAACAGATTAAAGTATCTGAAATCCTTACCAGTTCAATTGTGACAAGTGCTATCGTGTCTGCTTCCTGAACTCAATAATCAAGTCCACTTCTCACTGAAATTCGAGTCAGCCTTTATAGCTCGACAACACCTCCACGCAGTTACGTTACGTGTGGCTCTGACTGACTCGACCTGCTGTACTCTTTATCATACCTGGCGTATCACGTAATGTTAGGGAAGTTACAGGAACGAAAACTGTAAACCAAATGTTTATTTTTGGACTAATATGTAAAGTAATGTAAATCAGTAATATATGAAAATTTTTTGTTAGGTTAAGTTAGCCTTGTAATTGTGTCACTTGCTTTATAAACGTAACCGTTCTGGCAGTGGTGTTCGGGGTACACCCTGCAACATGAAACTGGTTGTGCACTCTGTACTTGCTGACGAAACTTCCGCGTGGTCATGTGATGTGAGTCTGACATGTACTGCTCCTGTTGACGGTTTAGTTGTAGTGAGGAAACTTCCATCTAATTCCTTCATTACATTAATGTATAAGTACCTACTAATAGTTGGATGTGTAATGAAGTGTATGATATTAGGAGGAAAAAGCCGCTGGACGATATAAATGTAGATTGAAAATGTCATTTTAATTTTTCAGGTTATACAGTATGTACTCAGAGCAGTTATATAGGTATAAATAATAAGTACTGTAGATCCAATTAAGGGTAGCTCAAGAATCCCGTTTATAGGCATTTGCATTGGGTTGCTATATTTTTGGAGTACAGTAATTAGTATTTAATTCCATATTTCTCAACCATTCCAGCTGAAGGTTGATGTGTAGCTATGAATGCTAATCCATACAAAACACTATTTCAGTTTTAGTTAAAACACTAAAGCCGTCGAGGCCACTGCCTGCCTACTGTTACTAAGCCATGTAAAGGTTAAAGAGAAACATTGAATTCTATGCTGGACCTAAAATGAATCTTTACCATAAAATGAGTGTTTATGTGTGAAAATAATATTAGAATATATTTACAAGGCATCCAATATATATTTATTCAGTAAGGTCTTCCATAATATTAACCAGTGTAATAGTGAAGAACAGTTGCCTGAGTTAACTAACTAAATTACGAAATATAATTTACACAACTCGTTTTTACCTCAATACTAAACCAAATTGGGTGAAGGAATTGCTCTTTTCATATTAAGGTCTTCTCAGTTTTTCTAATGTGGTAAGTCAAATTGACCAAGGAAGCCTTACTGAACCACCTTAAGCTTATTCAGTGTCCATGGTTTAGACTAGGGGACTACTGTACTTGGTAATATTAAATGTACAAAAATAGACAAATGTGTGATTAAATGTAACTAACACTCTATTGCACTTAGACTATCCATGACTGATGAGCCATTTCCTCAAGACTCTTTGTGCTGTACTGTACTGAACAACATTTGTATGTCAGTAATACAGAGAAGCACTCGCTTCTCATACTGTAGCTAAAGCTTGTGTATACCTGTACAGTATGCAATACTGTACTGTATTACAGTACAATGCCGGGTATTTGATATGATTAGGTAAATTGTTTCTATCCTTTATGGTTGTGAAGAAGAAAATGCCTTATGCTTACCAGTGTACAGTACACCAGGCATTCATTATAAACTGATGATCACTGCCCCTAGTACAGTACTGCAGAATCTTATATGTGTAAATTCATAGTGGGAGATAATGAGATTAAATACTGTACTAACTGCTAATAGCAGAGTAAGGGAACTATTTAAGCATTACTTAGATATTTACTCAGTAAAATTATCATACAATATATATATATATATATATATATATATATATATATATATATATATATATATATATATATATATATATATATATATATATATATATATATATATATATATATATATATATATATATATTACAGTACTTTTGTTTAAACATGTACCGGTACATTTGTGGAGAAAATTCCCTGAATTCTTGGCAATATTTTGCATCTACAGTGCCCCTGGACCATGTAGTACTGTATATATACTGGTAACTGGTTTATACTGTATCTAATAATGCTGATTTTCACCACATATCATATTATGAGGGAACCATGAAATGGAAAAATTGAAAAATGTCAATCCTACTCGCCTAATAATGCTGCAAATACTAATATTGCCAAATGTCCAGGCAATTTTGTCCACAATTTCACACACTAAGTGTAGGAATACCTGTACTGAACACTGGTATATAGTTGATTTAATGAGGGATAACCAAAGATGGCTTTAAAGAGTTTATTTCCCCTAAGTTCCCAACAACATTCATTGGTTATAATGTTGTTTGGTTCCTTGTCTTAATTACTGTGCTGTAAGAGGTACATGTAACATCCTGTAGGCCCACCATTTCCCCTTTGATCATATCCAAATCACTGACAAAAGTAGTCAGGCCTCTCCTAAGTGGGAAAATACGGGGTTTACTTACCGGTATATTTTTAGCTGTTGCATTGATCCGATCAGTGGCCATTATCACTCCTGCAAATCAATACTGTACAGTAGTTATTGTACAGTGGAAGAACAATTACTTTTCTAATTTAGATTAAGTATTGAAAATTTACCCTTCTCATCTTTCAGGGTGCTAATGTGTATGACTCAAAGCTTCTGATTGCACCTGTTTACATCCTTACCTATCATGATGTCGATTCCTGTGGCAGTGGATCTTGTGATCAAGTTAGGGGGCAGTGCAATCACAGAGAAGTCACTGCCTGAAACATTCAAGGAAGCTGCCATAAGAGAGTCAGTGAAACTAGTCAAGCTGTGTGTGAACAAAGGACTAAAAGTTGTAGTCGTACATGGTGCAGGGTAGGTAGTCGGTGTTTCCATGAGGAATGAATCAACTAATGTTTTGATCACTTCATATTGTTTCTAGAGGAAAATGTTCATTAATTTGATAATGGAAATTGTTAATCTATGTGGCTGAATCATTGGTATCCATTTTAACACCCAAGTGCTCTGTAGTTATAGTTTGATCTGATTGTTTAATAACCAGCAGCACATAAACTAGGGATACCTTTATTATCAGCCTCATCAAATCTGTTTTGGACCTTTTGTGACATTTCATTGAAAATCATGAATAATGGGTTATGGTAGGTTGGTGTACAGTACTGTATGTTTATCAGTAGTGAATATTTAATGACCTAAGATGCAACCCACACCCTGTAGGCCAGATCATCCCCTTCATTTTAGTTTTCTCTCCAAATGCAGATAAGTTCATGTTTCTTAATAGTCTTAAGAATTAGGTCACACTTACCGGGTACATTATGTTCTCATACAGCAAATGTCAATATTTTTTAAGTGATCCTTTTCTGAAAAAAGTTATACTGTACTGTACATCCTTATTAATTTAATAATTTCTGAAAAAGTTTACTCATTTGTTCTGCCTGTCATTTTGATTTTAAAAGCTTTAAAAAATGTCATAATACAGTTGTTACTGTATGTAAACTGTACTGTACTGCATTTATATGCGAGATTAACATCTACAGTAAATGGTTAAATTATAAGTATAGTACTCTTGCAAATATAATAATAAGATAGAAGTATTACCAGTACTTGCTCATTACCCTAGACCAGTACAAATCAGTGCATTACAGTACAGTATTGTCTTCATAAGATTACATTTTCCAGGTCCTTTGGCCATCAACAGGCTAAAGAGTATAAGGTTACAGGAGGATGGATGAGGGACAGTGGTGGGTCACAGGTCAATTATGGCTTCTCACTGACTAGAGTTTCATGTATGAAGGTACATTACATTTTTTTTTATTAGCCAGTACATAGATAAAGGTAATTCATAGGTGAAAAAATATACCAATTCTAATTAGTCATTAGGGAAACGTCATTTAAGGAATCCACTTTATTTATTTATCCAGTGTCTGAAGAATCTTGTAGCTTGATGTCAAAAAAAAAACATTTAAGGTCAAGCTTACCAGTAAACAAAATCTGCAATAGTCATGCTGATAACCTCTTTCCCTTCCTTCCCTTTACTTCTTTTTTTACCCTTTCTCTCCCCTTCCTTCTCAAACCACATCATATCTACCTTAAGTATAAAAATTTGGTTCCCTTTTGGTGTGCCTGATACTGTTCTGCATAATACTGTACAGTATATACTGTACATAATCACTACCTGGATGCTGTAATCCAGTTTGGTGATTTCTGGATATACTGTATTTCCAACAACACACATTGTTTGTGATATTTTTTATTTCATCTCTTTTATGTTTGTTTGTATGTAATTTGCAAATGTTTGTAGTAGTCAATAAACTGTACCTTTTTTTCCTTTTCTTTTTTGACAGCTCAATGCCAAAGTAGTGGAACAATTGACTGATGAAGGATTACCTGCTGTAGGGTTGTCAGTAAGTACATGATATTCTATGATTTAATATTAGATAGGTTGATATTTAATCTGTGAAATCTTCATGCAAGTTTACATTGATTTGCCATGTATATAGACAATGCAAGATTATTTTTATACGGGTGATGAATATTATCTTAAGAGTTACAGTAGAGTATATTAGTTTTATTATGACATAGTGGATGCCCACTCCACTAGAGGTCACAGCCTCAGGTTAAAGAAGCCACAAGTTCAGAAAATTGTCAGGGCAAACTATTTGGAAGTGAAAGTTGTGAATTCTTGCAACAATCTGCCAGAGAGATTTTTGATGTCACTGAGTGTGAGCTCATTCAAGACCAGACTTAACCAATAACTGGTGCAGGTACAGATACACTCTGAAGTTAGTGCATGCTGAGCACTTGCCAACAGTGCATAACACAGACTTGTTCAAGAAGAATTTTAAACTTTTTCCACTCGCTGCCATTTAGGAGGAGGATCATGTTAGAGTGACAGTAGATTGTGGTCAGTCTTACACAAGCTTCAACTGCATGTACTTGTTAGTATGTAACTTATTGTTTTTTCATTGTTTTTTTAATGTGCATTGTCATTAATACTTCTTATTTATTTATAAATGCTTTATTACACTTATTAAATGTACAGTATCATTACTTATGTTGTTACCAATGTTTGCTCATAGACAAAACAAAATAATGGGGTCATGGATACATCCCTATAGTACCAAGTTTTACGACTTCTTATCGTACTGTACTCTGGGTTTAGGAATACATCAAGAACACTATAAGTTGTATGTCTGTATTACAAAATTAAATACCTGTATGTAAAAGAGATGTTAGAGAAACAGCTCACACTTTGGAAATTTGGATTACGTGTGGGTTTACAATAGTGTGGGGAGGGTGTGAAAAGTGAGGCAAGATACAGAACTGAAGTCCAAGATGGGAATACCGAGAAGTGTGTACTTGTACAATGGTCACAAGATTTGCTTGTGTATCAGTGTGTCTTGTGTAAAACTTTCAAACTAGATTACTACAGCTTCTGTGATACAGTTTCCAATCCATAATACAGTATGGCCCAGAATAATTGATATTCAGTCAATTTGACCACGGACAGCTGACAAAGTTATGAAAAACTTATTTCCAGTAGAGTCCTTATGCCAGCTACATCTGGTGTACTTAGGGCCAGGCAGTCACCCACCCAAGTACTAATCAGACCCAACGTTGCTTAACTTCGCTGATTGGACAAGAAGCGATGTTTCCAATGTGGTACTACTACCCCATCATTGCTCATAAGCAACTATTCCCTCCCAGTACACCACACAGCACTGTGTTTTCTTATAATGGTTGTGTATAATGAATGATTAAAACTTTCTCTCTTGGTTGCATTGGTTGACCCAGAACCTCAAAAACTCAAGGTGCAAACAAAATATACCGTAATTATAAATCAAATTTTAATTTATAGAATTCTGTAGATGGTAAACTTTGTGATTGTTTTTGTGTCTGTTTAAAAATAAGTTTTTTAAACTGAGAGGTATGTTTTTTTTTTTATATACTGTATATATTTTTATTTGATGGGTGTGGGGGATGGTTTAACTAGCCCACTGTGCCACCCCTGCTAAGTATACCACTGGGTTGTGTGGGCCCCATATTCATCTACAGAAAGTATTTACTTTATTAATTCAAATCATAGCAGCTCTGCTCCTCTGTATTTTCTCACATGAAGTGATGAGACTTTGGTATGAGAATGTGTTTGTTGAAATATGAATGTAAGTGTTCGTGTTTGAAATAATATTTTCATGAAGTTTGGAAGGAGTGTTCTGGGTATTAATGTTATGGAATTATATTAGAACAATTGAAGACCTTGTACAGTATGAACTTTCTGTAGGAACCAGAACAAATAAAATGTTAGTCACATTGAGACAAAACATTATATTTTATGTACTGCTACAAATGTGAAAGTGACATATTCATTAACTTTGCAGTCAAGTGTGCAAAGAAGAGCATCTTTATTACAGACACAATTGTTTAGTTTCATTTGTTTTTATGCAGCCATGTGGCAATTGGACAACCCAAGATGGAAAGGTGGTACAGTCTGGAGTGTCAGCTGTGAGCAGTTTCCTGGGGGCGGGGTTTGTTCCTGTGTTACATGGAGATTGTGTGCTGGACACAGTCACAGGCTGCACCATCTTGAGTGGTGATACTGTTATTAAGGTCAAGTCTTGTTTGTTTATTATTTATTTATTCTTTAGATTCAATATATGTCTGTGATGTTACATTTTTATTCTTGGTATAAAACCATCATATGACAGAAATTAGAAGAAGAATTAACCTAACATAAGTTAATCTTTAAACACATTTGTATATATTGTCCTGTTTGTTCACTTATTCAGTATACAGTAGGTAACCTATGGCTTGATTGATGTCTTGCTGTTACTTCATATCAGTTGCAATACCATGTCTTAATTTACTTCAACATGATACCTTTGCACTGAGCATAATATAGACGTTTTTCAAAAACAAATTGATGCAACTTATTAGTTGCGCATTTCAGACACTTTGTAAGGAGCTGGCAGTGGGGAAAGTTGTCTTCTTGACTGATGTAGCTGGGATTTATGACAAACCTCCACAAGTGCCTGGTAAATATGATGATTTGTGATTCCTATTTCTTTGAAGGGACATAGTCTTAATACTCCAGCCCATTCTACTGTTAGCCTTTTAAAAGTGGGCAACTTAGGATTCATATAAATCACTGTTGAGAGCTCAGTTCATTGTTGTTATGTCTCTCCGACCATAGCATGTTGAGAGCTCCATCTGTACTAAATTTGTCTCTATTCAGTAATTTGAGAAAGGGTTTGCAAATCAAAATGGAATTTGGTTTGTAGTTTGATTTCAAGAATGTGTACTCCTGTATATTTAGGCTGAGTCTGAAAGGTGGCATTATCCAGTTTATATTTATTTATTTTATTTACCGTATATACTCGTGCATAGTTCGAGTTTTTAAGACCAAATATTTAGGCAAAAAATTGGGGGTCGTCCTATACATGCGTAATAGTTTGTTAGGTTGAACCCGTGCATGATGGGAAGGGCGAGGAGCAACTTTTAGCTTCAGACATGAAAATTATTTACCATTTACTGCCAGTAAACAATGGTAACGTAAAATATGTATCAATTAGTAATGAAAAGTTGTGCAGTTCCTTCAGCAAATGAAGCTCAACAACTTACAATAGGCTAAATTACCTTACAACGCGCTTTCAGTAGTCTATGTTGAAGTTCTTAGCACAGGCTAACTTATCTTATCATATACGGTATCACAGTTCTCATTGATCTACAAAAAATACCGGTGATAAAAACCTTTTCTATTGTTCACACTTAATATAATACCCGGTAATCTACTTCAACCTCCTATTGTTAACAACGACGCATCACGCACCACCAGCTGTTGAATGTATCAGCTAGACGGTACACGTGTTTTTCGAATCGTTTTCAGTTAAAAAACTGTTACATCACATGCATATTTTACCCTAGCTGTACCTGAATGAATATATACTCGGAAATAAATAGTAGTTTTGCTGAAACGTGATGTATTTTAATGTAAAATAGGATAAAATACATGAAGAAAACATAAGATTTTACCTAACCTTCCGATGGTAGGTGTGGTTTACAATAAACCTATCCCCAATTTTGAAGTTACAGAGTGTAATGGGAAGGAGGGGTAACTGATTTTGCCCAAATGTGTTGATAGATCACCTTTGGCTGACATAACTAGGGGTTGTTTGAGGACACAGAACCACTCAATAAGTAAACAGAAGGAGCCACCTGGCTACAGAATGTCAAGATCAATCCTTTGTTTCTTTATAAACACAGTGCAGTACCTTAAGAGAGATAATAATAATATGATGTATATTTCAGGTGCCAAATTGATACCAAATATCAGGGTGGATGAAAATGGAAAGATTGTACAACAGATAACAACAGATGCACTAAGCTGTGATGTCACAGGAGGTATTGAACTTAAACTAAGCTCAGCAGTGGAAATTGTTTTACAAAGTAAGGGAACAGTACCAGTGTTTATATGTCAGGTTGGTTCTAAGGCAGCAGAG
This sequence comes from Homarus americanus, assembly GCF_018991925.1. NCBI lineage: Eukaryota > Metazoa > Arthropoda > Malacostraca > Decapoda > Nephropidae > Homarus > Homarus americanus. The sequence continues at coordinate 9,198,761 of NW_024712526.1, read as the reverse complement.
AACATATGCATAGGTGGAGAACAACTTGCTGTGTTTGAAGAAGGTACAGTTGTAACTTTATGCAGGGAAAATTAGCTGTTTAGTAGAATTTGGTTCAGGTTCTATTTATTTATATGTACAAGATATAGTGTATTTTTTTTAATAAAATATTTTAAATTTGTTACAATATTTTTAATTGCACTCATTTGAGGGGTAAATTTTGAACCTGGGTACAACAAGGGCTAATATTGTTTTTTGATGTGTTTGAGGTGATCATAATAGCATGCTCAATTCAATGTTATTAGAAACAGTAACACATCGGTAATACCTGTTTTGTGGGAGAGAATCCATTTGGCCAGTTTTGAATAACAATCACGATCAATTGGGGATACAAAATCTCCTTTTTCTCTAGAACTGTAAAATGTATTATTAATGTGGAGTAAAATAATGCAGGAAATTCTTTCAACGGCATTAGTGTTAGGGATTATTCGCTCACTAATATGTGATAAATAAGGACATATGAGGCATGATAAATTATTGTAAGAAGGTTTGCCAGATTATAATGCTGTATAGGCTTGTATCTGATTCATTCAAGTTTGCAGAAGTACTAAGTTAGAAGTGGACTTTTCTTCTGAAATTGTGAGTGTATACTGACGGGTTACACCAACTAGCTTACTTTCACTGTTGAGAGATTTCTATCTTTAATCCCTTCACTAATAGGATGCCACTTTTGATATTTTATTTGGCTAACACCTGATGATTATATTCAGCTCAAAGGGATTCCCATACACAAGGGGTTAACAAAAGGATGGAAATAGTACGTTTGAGAGATGTAGTACGTAAGAATATTTGATGCAATATTGACCACATGTGTACGGGATCCCCTCTGCTGGATAAAAGCGTCTGGCATTAACCCCTATAGTAAAGGGACTAATTCACGGGGAAATATTGAAGAGAAGAAGTGGTGAGTGTATGAAGGTTCCGTTGATTTTGAAAATACTCGTACAGTGTTGAATTGCAATTAAGACTTGTACAGGTATTGGAATATTCTGTGATTAGGTTTAATGGTGAATTACTAGTGACAGTGAAAGGTTTTAGGGGAGAACCACAGCTTTCAGTAAGTTAAAAATTTCAGGAATGTGTAATTAATTTCAACAAATTGATATCCCGGGCTGGTGGTGATGATTTGGGCTGTTTCTCTATAAATTTGTTAGAGTGTCAACAGTGTCAACAACTCTTTATGTCTAACTTACAAGATTGGATTTCATTCAAACTTGGTAAGAAGTGAGACATCCAATCCTCGATTTTAAGACATATGTTTTGTTGTCTAATCTCTTAAAATTGATTGGTTCTGATATCTTCTGTGGTTATTTCCTTGGTTGAGGGTTGTGTAAATGTTTCCTAATTCTGGGTATTATTATAGTTTCTTTGCTATTGGGCTATGCTAAGACTAAAATGCCAGTGTAGTACCATCTTATTTCTATTGAGTAATGGACATATACATACCAAATGTTTTTTAACTATTCTTGTTGCTGTTTCTATAATCCAATGCATCAGCTTAGTGAAAGAAGCTGAAAAATTGTCATTTATGCATGAAATTCAAGTTGGTAAGAGTAAATTACCGAGTAAAAATTTAAGAATACAAAATATGAATGCTTTAAAACAAAAGCTGTTAAAAACATCTAAAGCATTATGTCAGACACATATGAAGTTTTTAGCATCTTCACAAAACACTTCCACTGAATATGGATGACTGTATGGCCAAAGAAAATATGTGTATTTTACATATATTGATCAGTATTTCCAACACACACGAAGTGTTGTAGAAGAAAAGAGGAGAAGGTGTCACTCTAATAAAGGGGTTGAAAATAAGAATTAACAGTTTGTAATTTTATTATGACAACATTCAGGTACAGTACTACACTCATACAGATGTACGGAAACTTTGTGTAAACACATAATAAAGGCATTAACATCACACATGTATATTTGGCAAATTTTTATCACAATGAAATTGTAAAACAATTTCTTTATGAACAGTGATCAATTTTTACATTCAACAAAGAGTGCATTTTTTCAAAATATTGTTTTGGTAAATATTGTATCTACTGCCTTTAAAAGATGCATGCCGTGTTCTTAATCAAAATTGTTATTTACTGGATATGTAAGACAATACCTAACCTATTCACTTAATCAAGTACCTTGTACCCTATATAACTGTCTCACTGGAACAAAGATGATGGCCAAAGAATCATCTCTTAAGATTAACCTTTAAGTATCTGGGCTGTAGATGATTATGCTTGATGCTCCAAGTGATGTGTTCTTGGTCTGTAACTCACAGCACAGTATTCCTAACTCTCCAGTACTGTACTGTATAGTGATTTAATATCCCAGAGAAGGTTAGTTGCTTTAAAATTTTACTATTCATTACTGTTGAATTGCCCTCTCACAATTATTTTACAATTTATTTGGGAGTCCCAAAGCTTCAGTGAATCTGAAAATCCAATTGCTTTTATAATTTAAATTTACTTTTCATTCTAGAAGTCAAGAGAAGGTTCATAACATTTCATTATTGCCTGTCACTTCTGGCAGGGATATGGAAATAGACTTGTGTGTATCTGTCTGGTTATCTTGTGAACTAACTCAAACAAATGGCTATTGATTTTGATGAAAGTTAACATGAAGAAATGGTTCAAAAAGATAACAAGAGTTCACTGCTACTCATTTGTGGACCATCTCGTCTCATTGGTGAAGGGAGTCTGGGCCCTTTTGGTCAATTTCTTACTTTCTATTTGAGAATTTTTATAGCCTATGATGTTATAAAGCTTCTGGAACTTGTGATTTTAATAGAGTTTTGAAGTCTATGATTGCAGTAAAACTTCAGGACCTTTTATCCCATTAAAGCTCTGATGTCTAGAAAGTTTTAAGGGTTTAATTTCAATCAAGATCTGAAACCTTTGGTTTCAATAGTGTTTTGGAGTTTTTGGGGTCATCATACAGATTCTAAACTATTTGGTATAAAAAAAAGCTGTGGAATCTTTGAAGTCTTATAAAGTTCTGTTATCTCCAACATCAGCAAGGTTTTCAGCCTAATTAGCAATTAAAATTCTGGGTCTTGCAATACTACAGAAGTTTTGAAACTCACAGTACTACAGTACTGTATTGTCTTTTAAAACTTCAGTAGTATAGCAAGATCCAGTACACCTGTATTTTAAAGGATCATTTAATTTCTGAATCATGTAATATCAGAGAAACTTTGATATCCATGAAGTTAAAACCTTTAGAGTGTGCAATATTATCAAGTTTCTAGACTCTATAACATCTGAGGTCATATTCTCAAGCTGCTCCAAGTTCAAATTATGAAAGCCAAGATCTGCCTCAACCCAAAGTATTTTTTCCAGGACAACTTTGTCTCCATGGTGTTACCACAGTTGCATATCTTCCTTGAACACTTTGTCACCAGTATTAAAACAGTCACACATCATCCCCAGACAGTCCCAAGTGCTCCTGCAGTCATATATTTTTATACAAATAATTAGAGTTGCTGAGATACATTATTGTCTAAGAGAAATAATACAATATTCATTTTTATTTAGTGGAGTTGTGTGGTGCTCAGTTCTTTGCCTGTATCATTAACGTCTGGGTGATGGTTGTGCTGTTGATGGGTGTAGGCCGAGTTGTGTAAAGCAGATGAAAATTTTGAGGCTACAGTATGTGGAAGAGAACACCTTAACAGCACATATGTTTTAGTACCAGTTGGGGAATGAGTTGCAGCAAATGATGTGAGAGTCTGTCCTTGATTCTTCCAACTAATAAAAAAAAAAATTAGAATTACCCAGTTTCAAGAAATTATGAAAAGTTTAAGAGTACAGTATATGAAACGGCATTTAAAAATCAATTTTTGGATGATATAACATTTATTAGGATCAAAAAGGGAATTATGCCCTAAGATGAATTTGTTGAGTACTGTATTAGGGAATTGTGCTCACTGGTGTGTCCATCCAACCTATGGCCTATCCTTTGCTTGAATGCAGTAAAAAAAATAATATATAAATTGACATCTGCAATAAAGTCCTATGTTGGTGTGCAGAATGATGCTGCAAATGTAACCTCTTGTTTGTAGTGAGATATATCATACAGAAATAGCTTCTTGATTATGTTAAAAATGATGTTTCAGAAGTGGCATCTTCTTAATATTTATGACTAGACTGACAGTGCACATGTGACTTCTTATTTGGTACAAATGTGGCCTCTTGTTGATGATTGAGGCCAGTTTAGTGATACAAATATGGGGACTTAATGGGTAATAAGGTACAGTACAAGAGAATCAAAATGGGGGTTGCAGAGGAACTGTGGGTGGCTCAGTACTTCAAAAGCACAGCAGGATACATGGGGTGTGAGGGTGGCACCAGGGCCTCCACCACTGTCTCTTCCTCCTTCAGGCTTTGGTAGTGGGCCACTGGACACATCCACCAGTACACATGGATCACTGGTGGTAAGACATGGTGTTAAGTTTGATACACTGGAGCACTGACAAGCATAATACTGTATTTATATAATGCATAGTCTCTCTCTCTTGTACATGACATATACTGCACTGTAATGTACTGTATATTTAATCTTCCTGAAAACCCTTAAAGCTGCTGTCTTTAGGGCCAAAAATCAAATTCAATGTTTTATGAAATTCACTGTTCAGTACAGCCTTTTACACATACTCAAAACAATTCAAGCCAGAGTACATTACTGATTTACTGTATTGTCACATGCTCTCATAATCTCATAACTAAATGTCCTAGTGAAGTCTTGGTGAAATGGCATACCTATGTGGTTGCACACTAATAAATGATGTTTCTTACATGAGTAGGCCTATGATGTTACTGAACCAAGTAAGAATTATTACCTTCTGAAGGAGACATATGTTACCTACCGAAGCAGATAATATTGATGAGTCCTGCTATTATGTAGACGCCGCCCCGGGACAGTGTTGGGTCATCTTTTCCATACACAAAAAGAATGACTATACCGGCAACTTGAAGGGCAAATGGCACCATCTCCAATACAATCCATGGCAGCAGCAAGGAGCGTAGACTCTGTTGCAGGAGGACAGGTTAAGACTCCCAACACACATATATCCATAGGACAAAATCCCACTAAACAGTTTTCCAATGGACAAAATCCTACCCAAGAATTCCCTGAATAAAATCCACTTGGACAAAATCCCACCAGACAGTTTCCTACTAAACAGAATCCCAATAGCTAGACAATATTCCACTTTTCTACTAGAAAAAATCCCAACAAACAATTTCCCATCAGACAAACTCCTACAACCCAAAGAGTCGTTTAGTCCTAATACCCAGCTACCTTAAATTAGAATAGGTTCGGTTAAGCACTTTAAAATGGTGTAGCTTTATGGGTGAGTTAGTTTTGGCTAGGTCAGTGTTAATTGGGCTTGATTTAGTTCGACCAGGGTTGTTTAGGTAAATTTGACTGAGTAAGGTCAGGCTAGTTTGAGTTACTGTATTAAGTTTGGTGAGGATTAGTCCTCACCATTAAAGTTGAAACCATAAATTAGGCTAAGTTATGTTAGATTAAGCTATAGGCTAGATCAGATTTGATTACAGGAGTAGTTAAGTTAAGCTAAGCTAGACCAGGTTAGTTAAGTTGGGCTGAGTCAGATTAGTTTAGAGGCAAGGCTGTCAGATTAGGTTTAGTTAAGTTAGGCGATAGACTAAGCTTGGCCAGGTTGGATTAATTCAAGTTAGGCTAGGTCAGAGTACATTGGGCTAGGTCAGAGTAAGTTAAGCAAGGCTAGGCTAGGCTTGGTCCTCACCGTGCAGGAGCCGTAGGTCAGGAAGAGAGAAGCGAAAGTGTAGATAGCATAGAAGACTAAACCAACGATGAATACTGTCTTCATGTCTGAAGGAGCAGAATATTATTATTATTATTATTATTATTATTATTATTATTATTATTATTGCTTAGCTTGTACAGTATTACTAGTTCTGTATCATTTTAAGTATTAGTATGAACAACAGCGGTGGTGATAGTATTAGTATTATTATTAGTATTATTATTATTATTATTATTATTATTATTATTATTATTATTATTATTATTATTGGCAATTTCTTGAACCACGTTGACAACACAACAAAAGAAATATAAAAAAAACTAACGAGTCGCTTACTATCAATGATGGCCTGAACCCCGATGAGGGATTCGACCAGTTGGAGTCTTGGTTCGGTCATGTTAGCATCAAGGGCGACCTCATAGCTGTGGTACATAGAGGCGAGTCTGTTGTTGACGTCTTCAGCGTTCAGCAGCGCGAAGCAGAACCCCACAGACGCACAGAAGGCCACCGCCTGAAGCAACGGTAGCGGAGGTGGTAATGGTGACAATAGTGGTGGTAATGATGACAATAGTGGTGGTAATGGTGACAGTAGTGGTTGTGAAAGTTAAGGTACTGGCCGTACTGCTGGTGATGTTGAAGATCATGTGATGGTAGTGATGGTGGCAGCGCTGATATCAATGGTTAGTGGTGCAAAAAAGTGGGTCTTTATTTAACAAACCCTCATACACACGAGCGCTTGGACGTGAGTAAGGTTAAATATTGTAATGGCCATAAACAACCTTACTCACGTCCAGACGTTCTCTCGTGTCCAGTAACTATCATACGTGCATGTTCAACTCACGAGGCAGATGACGCCCACAGCGATGGAGCCCGTCTTGGTGGAGAAGCAACAGCAACATGCTATCATCACTGCCATCTTGAAACACCAACGAAGCCCCGCCTGAGTACCTGATGGTGTATTTCACATTTAAGTTTCACTAATATAATAATAAAAATTTTAATCCCCATAATCGGGTGATTCATCTTCAGAACTTGAGACATTCATATGTCTTATACGGTGATGGATGAGAAGTCTGCCCCAGGGTTTGATGGCGTTATGGTCACGATGGGTCTAGACTAGTAATGATGTGATCAGAAATCTTGACTAATGTTGACAATGGAAGTTTGGAAAGGATAAAGAAACCCTACATAAAACAAGATATTGACTGTGGTGTTCAACCTTGTGGTGTCAAGAATAATACTTCTAACTCCCACTAATGAAACACGGCTGTAAATTTCACATAAATTGTGGGGGTTTCAGTGATGAAAATAAATATATATAGGTTGTACTAGAGCATCATAAGCTTCGAGAGTCTTTCCCCATGAAATTATACGGTACTGACAACTGCCACTGTGCCACAGTATATTAAGAAGTCATTTCAGGATTCAAAAGTGGCGCGATACTGTTGTAACGAAGACGTGTTGGAAAGACGTATCACCCAACAGCGAATTTCTTATAATATTTTAGTTCAGGGGTTCAGAACTGGAATAACAACGTTTGAAAATCACAAATACACTTAAATTTCCACACACACATAAACACAAGTTTCAACAACAATGTGCCATCGTTGAACCTCTGAAACTGTTAAATGTTGCATCTTGTGTGAACACTTCGTCTTAGATCTACAGAACCACCCAATGAGACTTTTCTTGCTCATTACTACTTTCAGAACTTCCTCAAGGTTTACACACTTCTCCTTTTTTACCATCAACACTCACCAACAGGTTACAATGATGTGTTGAATCAACTTATGCCTCCAACCTTCTACTAAAATACATTGTCTTTATCATTTAATATCTACGTACAACATCTTCGTTAATTGTGTACCGATAATAAATTATTTCCAAATAATTCTCAAACTATCATCACTACGACAACAATAAAAATCACTAAATTCTGTGGTGATCTACAGTATGTTGCGCCGGGAACGTCCAACTGGTTCGAGTGTTGGTTGGGTAATACTGCAATGTCTTCTCTGTCTTGACTCGATGCTGCTGCTAGGTTGCGGACTTCGTGACGTCACCGCTACGACGCCTATCTACAGTACTGTATTATGACGTCGCCGAAGTGCAGTGACGTTATTGCTGTCTTACTTCACTATTGGCCAGGACAGGTGAGGGATTTCATTACTATACTCATATCCTCTCCTCAAAGTCTTGTTCGATCTATCCATATGCTGTATTTGTGTTTCTGTCTATTTCTTTATTTAATTATATCTGTCTTTCAGTAAATTTATTGCCCATACATAACTATCTTGGCCTACTTCCCAAGGTAAAATTAATAGATAAATAAATAATTAGGTTATATTTTACGACGCTTGTAGATGACATAATAATAATAATAATAATGAATAGACTATTGGGAGCATTTAGTATACAATGTAACTAAATGCACTCAATAAACTAACGGACCGATACACTCAACTTGGGCAGGAGATCAAATGCATTGGTAAAGAAGTGAATATTGTTTTTTTATTTTGTTTTGCTTTTTTGCTTGTGAAATAAATCGACAATGCCAACTCACTTTCTCTCTCCTCTATCTCTCTTTTTTCTCTTTCATATCGACAGCCTATAGTCCCTGTTCATTCGCGTTGGGGGGGGTGGGGACCCTAAATACATCCAGCTGTCAAGGGGTACCTAACTTTACATTTGGGGAAGTGAAAGAGGTCAAGTGTAGTGCCGGTGACGCTGTCTCCTTGTGCATCGAAAATAGTTTACAGTGTGCAGTTGTATCCACACTCGCCTGGTTGGGCCGCCAAGCCTATGGGAACCAGTTTCACTATTCTAATGCCTCTTAGATGTTTTTCACGTGTCACAGTTGAACCACAAGTGCTATACAAATGCTCCAGTTGAACAAAATGTGCTATATAGGTGTCTCAGAAGAGCCACACGTGTTATACAAATGCTACGTATGAACCACAAATGCCGACAAGTGCTCTACAAGCGTCATATATGAACCACAGGTGCCGACAAGTGCTGGTGATTGGCGTTAGGTTAGTGGTCATCGTTCTATGCCATCTCTCAAACGCGCCACTAAAATATTAAAGGCGGTTCTTGAGAGGTATAGACGCGGCCGGTAACAAGGTGTTCGGGGTGATCGATACCACATCATTACTGTAATTGTTTGTACAGTGGTTAGCGTCAATCACCTGAGCACACTATGTTTCTGGTCGTTACGTCTTGTTTTTAGTATTTGTTACAGCGGCTACCAACTACTTGTTACAGCGCCCACCCCCCCAAAAAAACATTGTTACAACAGTTATGAACGGCTTGTTACATTGACGAATTACCCAGTCACAGCATTTGAGTAAACATTGGGTTAGGTTAGGTTAGGTTAGGGATACATTATGTTAAGCGATGTTAGGTTAGGTTATTATTATTATTATTATTATTATTATTATTATTATTATTATTATTATTATTATTATTATTATTATACCATCGTCAGGTCATTATTTGCTTAGATAAAATGTATATTGATGAATGTAATCAATAATGACGCTTTAAACTCTAGACTAGAGGGTGATTGGCGCCATGTTACCTCCGCCCTTAACCCATGACATCCTCTCGCTTAACCCATGACATCCTATCGCTTAACCCATGACATCCTTTTGCTTAACCCATGACATCCTTTTGCTTAACCCATGACATCCACACTTAACCCATGACATCCTCTCGCTTAACCCATGACATCCCCTCGCTTAACCCATGACATCCTCTCGCTTAACCCATGACACTCACACTTAACTTAGGACACTTCCTCGTTTAACCCATGACACCCGCCTCGCTTGACTGATATATTTTTTTCCCAACAAGTCCTCCATACATAACTTATTGTATTGTTTTTATTCTTTTCCTCGTCTTTTGGATTTCAATATATCTTTATTTATACCTATTCTTAACTCTCTCTCTCTCTCTCTCTCTCTCTCTCTCTCTCTCTCTCTCTCCACGTGTCTTCTTTGACTGCTTTCTTGCTTCCCCTGTCTAATTCTCTTGCTCTCTTTCTATAAATATTTTCTCTATTATTCTCTTTCCTCCCTTCTCTCACTATTTACTTCCTATTCTTCGTCTCTTCTAGTTTTCCTTTCTCTTCTTACTCTCTCTCTCTCTCTCTCTCTCTCTCTCTCTCTCTCTCTCTCTCTCTCTCTCTTTCTCTCTTGTTTCTTCTACTTCTCATCCTCCCTCCCTTTCGCCATCTTATTCCATGTGTTATTGTTTACACGTGTTTATGAGTTACCATGACGACGAAGGCCAGTCGATTATAGAGAGCGCGGGTCTTGAAGTACTTCTCATCGATAATAACATATTAAGCCATCTATCACTCACCATTCAACGCCTTTCTACGATGATTCAGTGTCATCTGTACTTCCTTTGCCCCAGTGATCGTCTACCTATTGTGTAATAAATAAATAATGAGTTCGTTTTTGCTGGGAAACATTTCGTAAAAATCACACAATTGCATCATTCGTAGTTGTTAAAAAAAACATGGGTTTTTTCCAGTTCATTGGTTTAATTTGCAAATATGTACTGCACACTTATATATATCTCAAATGTACACATTTAAGTTTAAGGAAAATTTATATACTAGAAACCTTCAAAATATGAAGCCAAGGTTCAGATAGGCCCCAGTGTTAGTGGGCCCCATCTTTAATAGGCCCCCAACCCAACCTAACAATTAAGATTAGAGTCCCATCCTAATCGTAATGGGCCCTTAGTCCTAATAGTTGGTCAGAGTGAGGCTCATTAGGGTCGGGGTATTTAACTCTGGGGCCCGTTTGGCTCACTACATACTCAGAAGGCCCTTAAGATGCCAGGAACCTTGCGGCCAATCTTACTTAAACTAGTCGATCACTCTGTTGTCTCTAGAAGGAAGGAGGATGGGAATGAGGGGGAGGGAAGGAGGGTGAGGCGGAGGGAGGTAGGTAGGGATGGAGTAGAGAGGAAAAGAGGGAGGTAGGTGGGAAGATGACGGAAGGACACAATATGCCACATTTTCTTATTGTGTTAAGATTATGACGATCACACCACACACCCCTCACTTCTCTCACCTCACACCTCACCCCCACACACTTCTCCTTGTACCCTACCTTCCCACACCTTTCCTTACACCCCCTCACTTGTCATATCTCACTCATAAATACACTAATACTGTACCTTAACTATATACTTTCTCTCATCTTAAATTACGAGGAAAAAAATACAGGGTTTTTATCGGAAGAACATATATATGATTTTATTTTTGGTGTTAATTGCACGTATTTAATTTATGTAGTCTCGGTGTAATTTGATCGCCATTTTTATATTTTATTTTCCAATGTTTAACGGTAATAAAAAAATAACAATGGAGCCCTTAATACGATCAAACCATCCAATCGTTCTTTTCCTATGTTTTTTTTCACATTAAGGGTAGCCTCACAGCTAGTTATGCATTGAGCACATTAAGCAAGTGACACAATTGCTCCTTCGCTCACGCCACACCAAATTAAATTCATAGGTTTTAGCAACACTGAGTATCTCTTAATACTGCTGCTAGGCACAAGAGATGATGAAGTTGGATACCCGGATGACGGATGAGGAGTAAGGTGTCTTACCAGCTCCGACTTCAAATAATCAAGAAATGGAAGGATAAGATTACGACGATAATAATCACACTTATAAGAGTCGGCAGGGGTGTTTGGTCTCTTTGTTTGTCCGCCTACAACCCTTAAAATACTTGGTTCAACACCCAGTTCTTCAGTCAAGTTTAATGCCATGGTGTTGAAAGTATCTCTGTAGTTGCCAATAGTTTTATTGGCAGATGAAACCATTTCCATTGCAGCCATTAGGTACATATCGGGCTTCTGAAGTTGATAGATAGAGGGAGAGTAATACCAAACACCAATATACAAGATTCGAGGGCAACAATAAAATTAATTTAGTGAGGGCAGTGAGTAAGCATGCTGCTTTTGCGATTGCATCTTCATTGTCTGTTTCCCTGCAAACTAAATATAATGGCTGGTAGCATATCATGGAATAAAATTGTAATGACGTTCTACCCATCTGGTATAACAAAGAGGTTTCAAGCGCTTGTGTGTGTGCTGGCTGTATGTTGAGCCTTACGTGTTGTTCAAACAATAGAGCACGGCCAGCTGGAGGATGTTCCTTGGCTGTTTGCCCTAAAACTGTTTCTTACTGCGACATAGAGAACATTGGAGGCGAGTTCATTCATCAATTCTGTAGCCTTCTTTTATCGACTAAAGGTCTCAGTACAAGGGTCTTCTTTCCCCATTACTGAGCAGTAGGAAAACTATGAGTAACCCCTAAGATTATGCTGGTAACACATTTTTTTCTCCTTTATCATCAACTACAAGAAAGATTAAAATCCTATCTGGAATTTAAGCGCTTTGCAACCCTTGACATATTGGTGAGACTTATGCACGTTACCGCTGTACCACCAACACCTGAAATCTTCCTTTGGCTTGATTAGATTGGATTACATTAAGTTAGATTAGATTATGTTAGGTTAGGTTAACTTAGGTAAGCATGGTTAGTTTAGGTCAGGCTTGACTTTTAGGTTAAACAAGGTTAAGTTAGATAGGCTTCTTTTTGTGAAGTTAGGATTTCTTAAGTTAGACTTGTTTAGGATTAGGTTAGACTAGGCTATAATAACACATATATAGGTATATCAAATATTGTGTCTTTAACCGGTCATTCTCGTTTAGTACACACTAGTTATCAACAATTAAAAATCAAGACTAGATACGAATTGAATTTCTTAATCTGTTTTCCATTACGGGACAACAATGTTACTATTATGTAAATCTATAACAATGATACTGTATATTGCAAATATTATAATAAAATAAAGATATTACTTAAAATTATTCTTATTTTAGCAAGAAATTGGATGAGATTGGATGATCTATCTTACAGTCATGTAAATATATAAGACTTGGTTTGAATTGCTGTAAGTAAACTAGGATTAAAAAATTACTTTAGAATGTGAATGTCTGAGTATGACAGTAGATGAAATTATCTCGAAACATGCCGGTAAGCAGTAGTTTTAAATTTCGCGGTATTTATCATGTATTATATGAAATCTAATTACATATATAAATGGTTAATAAATTCATATAATTATTCAAGTAAAACTAATAAAATGCCCGAAATACTTTGTTTAAATTAGGAAGGAGATAAAAAAAGTATAATTGTAAATAGGATTTTTAAATTTCGCGGTATTTATCCTTTATTATGGGAAATCTATTCAATATTTATGTAAATAACAAAGGAAGAACGTAAAATAATAAGAATGGAATGAAAAATAAATCTAAAAATCGTAATAAAAGGTGTAGAAAAGGTAAAACTGTCAAAGGAAGATAAGAGTGTTCAGTAGTGTTGTGAGAAATCTTTGTTTGGGTTGCGCCTGGAAAGTTTTTGTTGGCAGAGAAAAGTTGAAGGTGGTGTCTACTCAGCTGCCCCAAATTGTGATTCTCTACCTCATTCTGGAACATATTACACCCATTTTACAACACCTTAGAGCAGAAAATGTGTAGCTGATAATATAAGGGCTCTTCAATGACTCGGAAATGACGGAAATTAATTCGACAAGGATGTACTCAAGTTGCAGGTGTCGTCCCCCGCTCATCTGGTGTAAACTCTTGTAGTCTCAGCCTACTTCAGGACTATTTCGACACATTTTCGAACACAGAGATATATTTTGCGACATATTTGAGTAGAAAAATGCTGATCTAAGACGATATATAGTCTCAAAGTGGTGAAAATAATATTTGAAACAATGTGCGGAAGTTAAGGTGTCGTCCCACTCATCTGGTGTAAATTCTTATTGTTGAAGCCTTATTTTGGCCTTAGTTACTTAATTTAACGAAATTTTTGAGCAGAAAGTGCAGACCTGAGGAGGTGAAAACCCAACTTAACCCCAGAAATGACAGAAATTAAGGTGAGAAGGACGTACGGAAGTTGAATGAATTGTTTTGGTGATTTTGTGTAAATATTTCTCAGTTAAGTCTTATATTTGCTTCTTAAGACTTATTTCTTGACAATAGTGCAGAAAATGTATACCTGAGGAAATGAAAACTCCAGAAATACCGAAAATTATGTCGGGAAGAACATAGAGAACTGAAGGTAATGTTAAACTCATTAAGTCTGTATCTTCTCCTCTGACCTTTGTGTTAGGTACTAAATACAGATATTCTAAAACTCCAGGGCAGAAAACTCACCTGAGGCAGTAAAAACTTCACAACTAACCTTGAATTATGTCAGAAAGAACATATAGAAGTTGAAGGTGTTAAATCTATTACTCTAGTCTATATTATATATATTTATAAGTGTTATTTTTGGCTTCAAATATTTATTTTCTGACACTGTGGTGCAGCAAATGGTATCCTGAAACTCAGAAAACCTCCAAGTCACCATCAAGATGCCAAAAGTCAAGACAGGAAGGATGTACGGCAGCTGCTTCCCTGACTATGAGCTGAGGCGGAGGGAGGCTGGTCTGAGGGCCACCCTAGGCTGGGAGTCTGGCATAAGGCGATCACTCTACTCCTCAATGATCCCCTGCACCTCATGGGACCCCTGTGAGAGTGACCCCAAGACTGGCTTTGTTGGCCATGGTGGCGTCTTCAATCTTGAGTTTTCCCCTGACGGGTGAGTGATGGAGCAGTACTGTATATATTTATGTCTTTGAGTACATGTCTGGGTGAATGTCTAATGCATGACACTCTCGTAATGATGGGTGACTACAACAGTAAATATGAAGAAAATCGGACCAACCTTTAGTACTTTACTGTGAATGTAAACATAAATATTTGATGGAATACCCCTGTGCTGATATTTGTACAGTATTATGTTATACATAATCAGGTGGCTGACAGATGAGACATTTCAATATTTCCCCAACAGTCTTAAAAACAACCTGTTTGGAGAGATCCATGAATCACCAAGGGAAATGTGTGTTTGAATGAAGAGAATCAACCATATCTTACCTTACTGACTTAGCATATACATGTACACTCTTTTTATATGCCAGATTTAGTACTATGTTTGAGCCACAGTTTTAAGTAGGCTATGACCTATGGACACTGATGATTTGATAAAGAACGATTTTGAATTTTGAATTTAGCAGGAATTAAGCTCTGAATTCTTATTACTGTATGTTAGCAAATTTTGTTAGCATTCGTTAGTATCTCTTAAAAAGTTTTTGGTCTACAGCAAAGTTAAAAGACTTCTGGCTGTTGTTAACTATTGGAGAAAAGAATTTCCTCCATTATTGTTTAATTTAGTGATGGGTGAATTTTTCAAGATACTTTGAACGGAATGAACAAGGAATAGAATTAAGGCTTTTTGGAAAGCAGACAATTAGTAGAATAAAGCCATTGTTGGATTTTTTAAAGTCTGCTTTTGAGAAAATTTACAACAACTTAACCTAACCATCAGTTTCTGTCTGTTACGATATCTATATTTTTGTTTTGTTAGGTACCGGTACCTATACTATATTTATATTTCAGAATTTAACCTAGCCAAACCCAATTTATATGCCCCCCTCATTTATGCCCAGAAGCAGGACTTTTGGACTTAGAATTAAATGCAAATGTTGAACGTAGCTGCCTCTGGTTTTTTTTTATATTAGTGCACCAATCTATCTAACCTAACCTAATCAGGAATGGACTCTGCCCCGACCCCCGTGATTAGGTTAGGTTAAGTTTGGTTAGGTTTGGATGGTTTTTGGTGATTTTCTATGTTTTTTATACACATATTTCTAATACTCAAAGAAAGAACAGTGCACTACTACAAATTGACCTTGCCTCTGTACAATAACACTGTGGACACACTACTATGTAGTTGTCTCAACAAAGAATGTTTTTGGTATTGAAAACATAAAAAGGATGATTAATTACCAAAAGTATAGAGCAGAATTGTTAATTTACTGCAAAACAATACCATGGACTTTACAGTACAGTACTGTACAGTATTCCAATTATTCTTTCATTGTTTTACCCTATTTATCTCATGACCACCAACTCGAGGTGGCCCTGCCGAGGGAAGGAGGCCAGTGGCCTGTATAGAATCCATCTATTGTTCTTGATAATTTTGTCTAGGGCTATTTTGAAGCCCTGTACTGTTCTCGATTCCACAACTTGAGCTGGTAGACTGTTCTATTGGTCTACCACCCTGTATGAAGAATTAACTATTTCCTTATGTTCATTCTGCATGATAACTTGGTGAGCTTGTAGTTATGTCCCCTCGTGTTGGTGGTGCGTGACATCACAAAGAAATACCGTAGCCCAGGTTCATATTTTCCATCCATTTTAAGATTTTTAATGTTTCATAAAATCTGCCATATATTGCCCTGTCTGAAAGGTTGTTAGTCCTAAGGCCCTCAGTCTAGTACAGTACTTGGATAATTGAGATGACAAAGTTTCAGAATACAGTAGAAGTCCAAAAATCCTGACTGCTTGGGGATTGGGTCAGTCCGGATTTTCTGATTTTCCAGATTCTCAGGCAGTACTTTTAAAATTCAAATTTAAGGAGGAATAAAGAAGAGATGAACAGGTACATTTTGATAATTTATTCATTAGCAAATATAGCATGCTCCATTTATCAAAACGAGCAGTTTTAAAGAAAAAGCTGTGAATTCTAGAATTTTATTCTTTGCCTTTTTTATATCATAAATTGTAGACTTTCCAATGTCGTATGTTTCCATTAGAACAGGATTGCTCACACCACGTTCTATTTTCTTAATTACTTCAAGTTTGTCACTCAATTTCAACGTGTTCTTCTTTCTCTTCACACAACGAAGTTTATCTACTTTAGGAGCCATTATTATGGACTTGTACAGTACTCTGTAAATGAAAAGGGTAGGACTCAAAATTACATACTGTATGTTGTCACAGTTTGATTGCTTGTTTTAAAGTGGCGACCGCGTGGTCGCTTGTTGTCGCTGTGCAGCTGTGGCACTCACGCATGCGCGCACACACAAAAGCCCGCAAAAAAAAAAGTTTGAGTTTTCGAAAAGTCCGTATTTTTGGCATCCCGATTTTTGGACTTTTACTGTAATGTTCGGTCTGTCTGGAGGTAAGGTTACCGTGCTTGTATACAGTAATCCAAACTAGGGTGCATATGAGATTTATACAGTTGAAGGGGCATTTTCCTGTTCTTGAATTTGAAGATACGCTTTATAATTCCAAAATCTTGATTTGTTTTTGTCACTGCTGCTCCCACTTGTTGCACCACCTTTAATGACTGATTTGTCACAATGCCTCAATCATTTTTCGTATCAACAGTATCTAGGAAAGTGTTATTAACAGAATACTGCATATATATATATATATATATATATATATATATATATATATATATATATATATATATATATATATATATATATATATATATATATATATATATATATATATATATATATATATATATATATATATATATATATATATGAGTGAAATACAGGGGAGCTATCTTATTTTTCCTGACAGTCACATATAGTAAATCTCAATAAAGGTGCCGCCTTATTATACATAGTATCATGGCTAAGCTGTGGTTTGTGGTCTACAAATTTTGTATTGAATAAAAGTTGCTTAGTACCTCTTCATTCATGTGTGATGTGACACTGTCAAAAATTTCAGAATAGTTATTGTAAATTTTTGCCTTGGCCAGTTTTAATTTATCTTATTTTTATAGTATTTTGCTGTGTTAACAGTTACTGCCACATTACATTCTTCTCTATGTCTACAGGAGAAATAGTGGAAGTTTTTTGAGAAATTCAATGAGCATTACATTGTGCTTGAACTTTCAAAGGCTGGCGGGTCACAACATTCTGTGGCTAATAATATACAGTACAGTACTGAAATATAGTAACTCACTCTCTTCTCTTTCTTTAATTTCATCAGTTATGTATTATTTAGTTTTAGCTTTGAATTGTTTAATCCCATAACTGGTTTTGGTGTGGTCTTGACTGCAGACACCAGGTACCCTGTACCATAAAATTATGTTTACTCCTTTTAGTTCCCTGCCGGTTCATATCCCTAAATCTTACAAAGTTTGTTGCTAGATACTCTGGTCACAGTCCTTTGAAAATGTTGTAACTAAGCCAGACCATTGCTTAAGAACTTTTAGAGGTGTTTAGGTGAAATAGAAGTCACTACAATCTTATGGTTGTTGAAGCAATTGGCAACCATGACTGACACTGCTATCTCTATTAGTGTATGTTCTAGTTCAGCTAAACAATGCAGTTGTCATGACTATACTAAAATATTTGTTTTTAGTCGGGAATTAATAAAGTACAGGTATTCCTGATTATCTAAATGGGTTAGATTCCTTGAAAACCATTCAGATATTGAATTTTCGGATACCAAATAACAATAAATGGGGAAAATGAACATAATAAATAAATGGGAAAATGGGGTTAAGTTGCAAATGACAAGACAACCCTATTAATATAATGTACGTAAAGATAATTAAATTTCTTCATGAATACTAATAAAAAACCTACCTAACTACAGTAATCTCCCTGTTAGCTAGAATAATTGGTGCAAAGCGGTTCTGGATTTGAGAGATTTGTGGGTACTGAGACAAATTTTCCCATCCCCGGAATTTTTCCGGCCACTGGTGAATGTTTCTACATCAGACTGCAGTCAGACAGACTCAGAGCTGTATTTATTTATGCAAAGACTATTGTACATGCATAATATATTGTAAATAAACAAAATGTACTACCCTGTACTGTATACACTTTACTGTATTGTACATACTGTACTGTACTCACCAGCATATACTGTCATCTAGAGTTGGTGATGTAGGCAGGTCAGAATGGTGATATGATAATATACTATGGATGACCTAGCTTTGTCCTGTACCATCTCCTGTCATAGATGTTGCTAAATCACTCTCCTCTCCCTCCATGAAGGAGGGATTGTACTCACATTGTATGCATACTGTACATACACCCTGTACACACTAGCCCACAGTAGGCATACACTGTCCACTTTGCTATACTGTATACAGTACTGTAGCTACATACGGTACTTTCACACTGAATGTGCAGTACAGTATACATAACTGTAATCACTTTATACATCTAAACAATGCTTTAATGGTGTTCTTGGCTGATTATATGCTGGTACAGTAATATACTGTACTGCACAACACAGATCATATGCAATCTGTGTAAACTAAAAGTGTCATGATGCTAGAGTTTGAGGAGATAGGCTGTGAGATACATCAGCCAATCATAGGCATACATTGCAGTCACATGATGATAGTAACTAATCTTAGCTCATATGTACTCTTGAGTCTACCCAGCCATGTCCTCGGCACACGTCTCCATGTCGGAAACATTATGCAATCTCTTAGAAATTCATTCGAATGCTCTGAATGGAGAGATTTTCTTGAAAATTTCTTGAAAAGCGCTGATGCAATATCTTGGAAATTTGTTTGATTACCCAAAATGGAAAGATTTTTCCCAGAATGCTCAAAAAAAAAATCTGGGTAATACTGTACAGCATACAGTTCTGGGGATTGAAGATTCTGACTAATGGAGAGATTACTGTACAGTACTTTATTGTAATTTAGTTCAATACCGGGTACCTACAGTAATTACTGTACTGTAATTTATTACATAACTACCTTGTACTGTAGCTACTGTAAATGCTAAGCTAAAAATATTACCGGTAAGTCCATTTGGTACATTACCTAATCAGAGGGTGGTCAGGGCTCACCACTGGGGGTGATTTGAATCTTCAATCAGATCATCTTTCAGTTAAGTGAGGATTGCTTTCAGATAGTGAAAAAAGAGGTGTAAGGATAAAATTGTCAGGGAAGCAATTTTTTGGATACCAAACATTTGGATAATAAGGGTAAGTTATGGAGGGACAGAGTGAGTGAAGTCAAACAGGTAACACATGTGGCTGCTGCAGAATCTAACATTTAAAGATGTTGATTGAGGAGGTGATGTTAATGATGTTTATTGTGAACTACATGAGGTATTAGATTACTGTACTGTACTGCAGGAGTGAAGGTGTCGGCTTACAATTAGCTTATCCTAATTATATAAAAATCAACAGAAACTAAATTATCTAAGAGGATAATTTGGGCTGGATTTTTTAAAACTATCTGACAAATCTGACATCTCTATTCAGTGCATCCCTAAATTACCCGGTACAGACATAGCAGCTGGAACTTAATTTTTTTTTTGGGGGGGGGGTGGGGAGGGGTCATTGTTTTGACTCGTACTGTATTCGGATGGTTATCAGAAAAAAAGGAGATCTTTCCCGAAATTAGATTTTATTTCCCACCATTTTGGTTGCAGGAGTCACCTGGTTGCTGCGTGTGAACAGCGTGCAGTCATGGTGTTTGACCCACTGTCAAGACGTCAGATTCATCACATACCACATGCACATGATAATTGTGTAAATTGCATCAAGTGAGTATATTTTACCGAGTGTATGAGTTCTTATACTTTTTTGAAGTGGGAAAAAAAATATATATTTCGTGTTCATTCAAGTCTTTTCCTATTAGCACTGTAATATAGGGCTGCTGAGACCTTCAAACAGGAGCAAACACATACACACAAAGTCTACGTTCTCTCTTTATTCTCATTGCTGTAATCGATATTGTCTGTCAAGGTATTTTACTCCCCTAACACACCAAGGCCCCAATTATCTACCTGGTCTACTTCTGCTATTTCACACAGTCTCAGTAACATACCTCAGCTTCAACTCCACCTCATATGATCACTCAGCACTTGTGTCTTTGGTCATTGATACACTTGTCCTCTTCCGTCCCCCTCTCATTCGTGCATATTTCACCTCATCTTTCCATCTCCTTGGTACTCTCTTCTCTCTCTCCTCTTGTCATCTATCTCTAAATTATTCACTTTTTTACCAATCATTTATTTCACATTCTTTCCTTGTGTCCTTATCACCCCAGTACAACCTCTTTGCTGCACACATTATTTTCAGCTTGTCATATCTACTTTACTCCTTCCTCGTGCTTCTACAGTCTATGCTTCACACCCATATTCAGTACTGTACTATAGTATTTCCACACAAACCTGGCCCGTAAGTCATGCCCCTCTTCTATACCAATAGCTGATTTGTTCCTAGAAAATTCAAACTAAATGTGTGTGCAATTGATAAACAGACCTGTTATTATCTAAAATAATGTTAATTATATGTACTATCAAAATGCAAATGATTTCAAGGCATTAGCACTTCAGAGAGGATGTTAGAAAATTTTAAATATATATCATAAAAGGTCAATATAAATATGTGGTTACAGTATATATGCCCAGTCCGGGGGGAGAGGTAAAACGCTCAAGGGAACCAATTAGCTACTTGTGGCTATAGATGGGGGGTGTGGCTTACGGGCCAGGTCAACTTGGAAAGGATAAGTAATGTCAATTCAATATTTTTTACCTTTCAGTACAGGGCAATTTCTGGAGGTTTCTACATACTTGGCAAGATTATGAAGGATAATAAGAAGATACAGGTTGGAGAACATCAGTAGGAGATGTAAATATGTGTAAAGTATTTTTGCCATTTTGTCATTACTGAAGTGACATGCTCATTTTCATTTCAGGTTCCTAGACTCTCGTGTTTTTGCTTCATGCAGTGATGATCACACGGTTGCACTGTGGGACGTTCGCAACCTCAAGAGGCGCATCCGTCTCCTCCAGGGCCACACCAATTGGGTTAAGAATATCGAGTACTCTGCTGCTGACGGCATCCTGGTCACTTCAGGCTTTGACGGAAAAATCCTCGGATGGGATATTAATGGGTAAGTAGCGTGGTGGGTCAATATGCACAAGACTTTGGGTTGATGGTTGAAATTAACAGACACAAATTCAAGTTGATACACATTAGTTATGGAATTAATTAAATTAATTATTTTCTAAAGCTGGTGATACAATAGTTGACCTTTCATTGTCTGCCAAGAATTTTTTGATAATACCATTAATGATCACAGGCAAAACCAACCAAACCTAATCTACCTAACCTAAGGGTGGAATTTTTTTTAGTTAAGATGGTTCAAGTTTAGTTGGTTGGTTTAATCTGCCAATATATTATTATAAATGTGTTAACCCTGTATCCTCCTTCATTATCTTTCTTTACACTAGTGATGATCATTAGGGACACTTTATACTGTACAGTATATTACTTTTGTCTGTTTATACTGTACATATGTTTTATCTCATCTCTACATGATTTACATTCTTTATATTAAAATGCAAATGATGTTATCATTCTTACCTATTGGTTGAATTGAGAAAGGTGTGTTGGGTGCCACCATGACTCGAACATTAGGGTGCAGGACATTTAGGTGTGTAGGGTGTCCTGGAGTATTAAGTAAGGCCTTGGAACAGGTTAAGTTAGAATCACACCATTAGTGTTGCATCTTCACACAAAAACAGATCACAAACAAATCTCCAAAAATTCCAACATTAACCCAAAAAGTGTGTTCACTCCTGAATACCCCAAGTATTACAATTTTGAAGACAAACTGGAAACTTGGTTTGCATACCTTAAGTATTGAATGATGTCTCGTGTGTGGTTTTTGAAGGTCATAAGCTTAAAGGGTCAGCAAACTGGCTGGAAGATCTACTCTGCTCTGAGGGATATAATGGTTATGTTATCTGAATGTTAGATTTGATTTTTGCTCAGTAATAATTACATTCCATAGACTCGGCATAGTGTTGGTTGTAAATTGTATTATGTCACGTTTTTGTTTGTGTTTTTTGGTTGTCTTGTTAGCCCAAATAATGTTACAGTTATTACCAGTTTTACTGGCTGGGAAAAATGTCATATCCAGTGTGTTTGAATTTAAAAATGAATGCATTGCCTCATAGGTACACAGAAGAAGGTTTGCTGTCGACGGAGCTGTTCAAAATGCAGGGGCTGATGAGAATGAGACTGAGCCCAGACTGTAGTAAATTGGTGATGTGTACTACAGGGGGCTACATGGTGCTGGTCCACAACCTCAGTCTGGAACACCTCTCACAGGACCTCCATGACTTTAAGGTAGGTTCACATCATCTGGATCTGTGTTCTATATATATTTTGGTACTTGTTTATTAAAGAATCATTTGGGTGCCTGGCCCTTATCAAAAAGGAGTAGTTGGCAGTGACTCTGTACCCTCGAAGGGCCAGACAAATTTAATTGGAGGCATAACCTGATTATTTTTGTAGGAGAACTTAAGACATTAAGGAGTAGAGTATATGTATCGTATGTTTGACTTTACGCAAATGCAGTGTACAGGTATAATTTCTCACTGTTAACAGGGAATTTTATGGCTGATCTGTTCCTACCACCAAGAAATATATATTTTTTAGTGTACAGTTGTGTGCAAATATTTTGTCCAAGCCCATTGTTTATTAAGTATCTGTGTACAGGTTCACTGCCACTAAGAGGATCAGCCAGTTGTAGGCAATGGAAATTTACCTCTGAGGTTATGACCAGCTGCACCAATGATTTTTGCAAAGTTTACCCTATTTTGCTAATTGTGAATGACCCGGTGAAAATAACGTAATCCTTGTGATGTGTCTTATAATTTTCTAAAATTTGAAATGCCAATAAAATTGATTGTTTTTCCTCATTAATTTACCTTTGATAACAGTCACTGGTAGTCACTCAAAGGACATTTTTTTACTGTTCCGAAGTATAATTTTTTTTTACAAAAGTTAACTGGTACAGTTGCTGCTAACAAACTTGTATGTGATACAGATTTGGGGCAAAATTTAAAACTAATAAATAATAATCGTTGATCTTTATTTCTTTTTGTTGAAAACTAGATATGCTGAACTAGCTAGTTTAGGAGTTTGATTCCAATATTTGAGAATGAAAATTTTCTATTAGAAGCTTATTCCATGAATACATGTAACAGGCCGTGCAGATTAGCAGTTGCACGGCAACCCAGGTGTGCCCAGACTAGGGGCTGGGCAAGTGATTATTCATGTCCATGTGCCCAACACTTGCCCAGCAGACAAGTTAATATATTGAGAGGAAAACCTAGACGGGAATTTGTCAGGTGCTGCCTGAGCCCAACTCCTAACACGTGTTTAACCTAGGAAGTCTTTCAATGGGCCGCTTGTCATCAGCGTACTGTATCGGGATTAGTGACCTATGTCAGGTGCAGGTAATTTATCTCTAAATTAAGCCACCAAACTGCTTCTAGTCAGTCAGTGTCAAGTTGTCAACATTTTAAAGGAACCACCAAGCTGAGAGGCTGTAGAAGTGAGGTGACAGGAGTTATGACCTCACATGATAAGGGTTACTGCCACTGACACCAGATTATACAGAGCAGGGGTGGTAGTTAGGTGAGGTTGTCAAGGGCTGCCTCCACTCATACCCTGCAGGTGTGAGGTGAGGTGACAAAAGTTATGACATCACATGACAGTGGTTACAGCCACTATTTAGATAAGTGAACTGTGAATTGATAAATAATAAATTCGACTGTTTTAATATTGATGTAACTCTTCCCGTAAAATATCCAGACAAGCAAATTTCCTCCATAGTTCCTGGAATTTATGAGTAGGTCAGCTTTTATTTCTGTGGTTATTCCAGTATATTACCTTCAGATTTTTACTGTTGCACCATGTATTTATTACAGTAGTATTGAGACCCTTGAGTGTTGTATTACACCTGTGGTGTAATGGTCAGCATGCTCGCCTCGCAAGCGAGCGGACCCGAGTTCGATCCTCGGCAGGGTGAAACTATGGGCAAGTTTCTTTATGCTGTTTGCCTCTGTCTACCCAGCAGTAATTGGGGACCTGAATGTTAATTGATTTGCGGATCGTGTTCCAGGGTAATGGTTAGCCAGTGCAGTTGACGAGTTGTCCAGTCTTCTCTGACTATTCCTTGACAATGGGTCATACAGCAGCTTGTTAACTCAGGGTGTGGTTTTTGTATTGACGACAGCTTCTACACCTTAACAAATTCATGCCTAGGAGGCCCTTGGGCCGGCCATCCTCGATATCGAGGGGCTTCCATTATTATTATTATTATTATTTAGTACAATATTCTCAGGTCTGTTAGGTATTGTACTGTAATATCATCTGTTGTGTTGGTTATTGTATTAATACTGGTGATGACTTCTTTACTATTTTGTACAGTATTTGATATAATGTACTGTAATTTGCTATGGTCTCTTCTATTATTAGAATTCCTTTTGTTTCTGGGTGTTGTTCTATTAAACAGTAACTTCTGTATTCCAAAATTTTGTGTTTAATATAATGGCTTTAAGGTTTTGGCGTTGAGTTTCTACAGAAGTGTCGGTAATCTCATATTTATGGCTTTTTTATGTTGCTTTATTAATACAACTGTTTCTCTAATCTGGTGTTGTGTTTTGTAAAATAGCTTCTGGATTTTTGGAACTTTAAATAATACAATAATTTCTAGTGTGTTAATTGTTGTTGTTAATGTAATAGCTATTGGCCTGTTTTGTGGTGCATTTGATACATACAGTACAAACATCTGATCTGTTGAGTGTTGTAGAGGTGGTGGCACAGGGGGAGTGGGAGTATGATGTTGTGTTCCCTGAAAAGATATATTTTGAGACATAGTTTATTACAAATGTTATAATACTGTACTATCTTTTCTTCATAAATTTTAGTTTTTTTTTCTCTATTAAGGGCATTGCGTGACAAGTCTGTGTATATACAGTATATCCATGTATACTGTATAATTTCTTTTTTTTGCTTGTACTGTATTTTGGACTTTACATTATGGCTGGGTGAATTTAAGTTAGGTTATGTTAAATTGTGTTAGGTTTGGGAAGTTTAACTCAGCTTATGTTAGAGAGAGATAGGTAAGATATTGATTATTTTATTGTGTTGATGTCTGTGTGTGTGTATTTATCTATATGTATAATGTTTACAGCCCAACATGTACCGCCTGATGCAGCTGTCCAACACTCCACTCCCACAAGCTGCAATGTTCACACACCTCTTCTATGCCCAGCGAAATCGAATTGAATTCATCTCAGATTTTCCACCATTAAATGAAGCGGAAGTCATCCACTCCCTGCAGGTTCACCCTCAAGGCTGGTGCGTCCTCTCCCGCAACACATCAATGGAGGATTCATCAGAGGTGGGTTGACCAGTTTGTTTCTAGGTTTGTGTTAACAGACCTTAAGCTACAGCACCAGCACTATGAATGCTAATCCTGGCATACAGATGACTGGTTGACTCTCATTTTCTCACTGAACAAACTTTTGGCTGACCTACCATTGCTGACGGAGCATATGGGCAACTGTCATTTGCTGTGTTTCATGACATAGTGTGGATTTTCATGTATAATCTTAAACATTTGACACCATTGCTGCACAATCATACACAGCTGTCCTTCTAAAGCATTTTAATACCTTTATTTATTTAACCCATGTATTGGCCTCCATAGTGCTTTACAGTCCCTCTACTGTACAGGGCTGTAAATGGAATAAGAATACTGCATGAATGAATTTCAATTTGATATCTGCTGCCAGCTGACACAAAGCTGATTCAGTAGATGTCTGGTCATGTTCAAATTGTTCCTAGGGAAGAAAATTTTCATTTATTTGACATAAGAACAAACTTGAACTCCAAAGATATGTGTACAGTACAGTAATATCTCCGTTAGCCGGAATCCCTCAAACCCGGAACTCTCCGATAGACGGAATTGAAATTTTCTTGTAAAATCGTTCCCAAAGCCGGAATTTTCCAGAAATTCCTGCATTGGGAACGATTTTCCGAGGGGCACATTTTCCCGGAAATTCTGAGGAAATTTTCCCGATACCCGGAAAATTCCGGGGATGGGGAATTTTTTTCCGGGTTTGAGAGATGAAAATCAGGTGCGTTTTCTGTAAATTCTGAGAAAAATTTTCCAGCACCTGGAAAATTCCGGGGATGGGGGATATTTTTCCGGGTTCAGGAGATGACGTAATGGGCAATTTCTGAAACTACTGAGAACATTTTTCCATTACCTGGAAAGTTCCGGGGATTTGGGATATTTTTGGGGCTTCGAGAGAAGATGTATAGATAAT
The DNA here is from genome assembly GCF_018991925.1 of Homarus americanus. NCBI lineage: Eukaryota > Metazoa > Arthropoda > Malacostraca > Decapoda > Nephropidae > Homarus > Homarus americanus. The sequence goes on along the minus strand of NW_024712526.1, from coordinate 9,171,867 downwards.
GGGTTATTTCTGGAACTTCTGAGAAACATTTTCCGTTACCCAGAAAATTCTGGGATGAGAGATTTTTTACAGCTTTGAGAGTGTCGTCTCGTTACCCGGAAATCTGTCATTCCCGGAAGTGCTTTGCACCAATTGTTCTGGCTAATGGAGATATCACTTTATTTATTTCATATCTTGTAGTTGCTGTGTTTTGTACTGCTAGTTATAATGTTTTGCTGTACATAAACAACACAGCCCTTTTGATTATCAGATTCCTCACATCCTCTTTGAGTCTTCTAACCAAACATTAGTGAAGATCAACGATTTTGAGTCGGCTTTTTCTTGCAGAGTACATTTATTACTTTTAATTCATTTATCGTTGGAGCAGCTCTTGGAATATCTGTAGTCCTTATGCAAAGTACAGTACTAACATTTTTCATTTCTATAGGCCAGTTCTGAAATAAAATGGACACATTAGGATTTGGGTCTGCCATCTGGGTTTGTGGTTGGATGATTGAGTGATTGAAAATTTATCCTCGTCTAAAGTGGTAGTATAGGTGTTTGGTTGAAGCATCACTTGAGGTCATGAATTCACGACCAAGTTCAAGAATCATCATTTTCCATCATCATTTACTTTAGGTAGCTGTTGTCTTAGTTTGACCAAATAATTATGTCAGGGATAGTTAAATCCTCTATTGATTACCTAATTTTAGTTCTGTATACAGTAGTTACCCATATTGTGTGTTGTTTCAAGGTAATAACACACCTAGGAGCAGTATAAGATTCATATGCCTATGGTTTACTTTGGGGGGGGGGGAGAAATAAGTGCAAATACAGAATTAAGTACAAAATGCAGCTGCAGTAATTTCCATGTTGTACCAGAATTATAGAGGTGGTACCTTAACATAGGTATGAATAGAAATGTACCCAAAAACTATTTAACCTAGACATATACACCTGGTAATGGTGGTACCGTTTATTTTAAACATGAACATCACAATCATCTCATCATCATCAGTGTTTTATGGCCATTTTGTCACAAATGATGGTGCCTTAACCTAGATATGAAAAGATATGTATAAAAAAACTACTCAGCCTTGTCATATACGTACATCTTATAATGCATGATCTGTTTTTCAGTGGAGTTGTGTTCATGACATCCAGGAACTAGGAGTAACAGCTTGTAAGGATGAAGATGAAGATGAAAATAGACATGAAGACATTGAACCTTATGATGATATTCCATCAACAAGTGAACCAGAAGTGCAAATATCATCTCAGAACAGACAGATGAGTGGGGGAAGTGGTAACAGTAGTGGTAGTAGTAATGGGGGTGATGGAGGAGGAGGTGGTGGAAGTGGAAACCTTCACCTGTCATTGAGGTTCAGCCCTAGAGTGGAGATAATGTTGAGACACAGTCCTGGAGATGAAGGTGACGATGGTGGGGGTGGTGGAGATAGTGGTGGTGAAGGGGGGGGAGGTGGTGAAGCAGGTGGGGGGGGAGGAGGAAGTGCCAGTGGAGCTGGAGGAGTGGGGAGTGGTGGGTCTTATGGGGCTAGCTCAAGTGGAAATGGCGGTGTTGGAGTCGTAGATGGTGCAGGCATTGCTGTAGGAGGGAATGGAGGAGGGGGAGGAGGTGGAGGAATCGATATACAGTTCAGGTTTACTTCGATGGATGTGTTCGAGGCTCTGGAACACATAAGAGAACGTCGGGAGGAGCAGCGACTTCGACAAGGGAGGCAGCAGCGATCTACCAGAGAGGAAGGGGAAGGCTCCTCAGCAAACAATGCTGGGGAGGGATCCTCACCAGCCTTACAGCGCCTCGGCCGTAACATGACCTTTAGTGTGCGTAACAGAAGAGACAGAGACTCTGCAAGAGAAAACTCAGGCTCAGAAAGAACTGCAGGCAATGCTATCGACTCTCGTAATGCTTTTTACATTAGAACTGGTTCAGGCAATCACAGGGCAATCTTGTTACTACGTCCCGGACAAAACTATCCACGATACTACCGCACTGTTGATCCCAACCACAAGATTGCTAAAAATATACCACGCTTAACGCACTATATCGAAGAACCAAATGTCGGTCGAGGCTTTATCAAAGAACTTTGCTTCAATTCTGATGGACGGTTAATATGTTCTCCTTATGCTCATGGTGTGCGGCTCATGATGTTTGATCAGAACTGCTCAGAACTCTCCACATGTGTCAAAGACACCCCTCAGACTCTCTATGATGTGTCAACTAGTAACTGTCATTCAAACTGTGTTGTGAGTACCAAGTTCTCCCCCACGCACTGCCTTCTAGTCTCAGGCTGTCTTAATGGTAAAATTGTCTGGCACCAGCCTGTTCTCTAGTGAAGATAAAAGTGCACATAGTGTGAAAAGTGTTTTGTCTCTTTCTGTGCTGCCACGGCTTGAACACTGTTGTGCAGCTGTTTTGTCAGTCAGTTTGTGTTTTCCTACCTAAAGAGATTATACTGTATAGTGTATTGGAAATTTGTTGAAATATACAGTCAGTGTCAGTTGAAACAATCAGTCAGCAAAGTGACATGAAATACTAAATGAAGCACAGTGTGGGCTCTATGTATTACCTGACTGTTAACTTAGCCTTCACAGCCCAAAAGACTAAGTCCTTGATGGTGTGGTGTAGCCCATGCCTAGCAGATGACGATTGTCACAGTTTGTATGCCAATGATTGTCAACAGTTTATATACCACAGATGATGACTGTTACACAGTTTATATATATAAATATATATATACCACTCTGTCAGTTATTTTTAGAGGTAATTTTTTCACTAGTTGCTTCTCTTATCCAGTCTTCCTTATTTGAAACAGGCAGCAGCAGCAGTATTTAAGATGATAGATCCATGTGTCAGTTTAAATTCCCCATGTGTTGAGTCAATTAATGGCCCAGAGTAAGTCAGTAAACAGCTGGATGTCAATCAGTAAATTGCCATGTGTCAATAAGTGGTCATATGTCAAGCAGTAAATGGTCATGTGTCAAATCAATAGATGGTCCTATGTTAAGCTGTAAAGGGTCATGTGTCTAGCAGTAAATGTAAATGATCATGTGTTAAGCAGTAAATGGTAATGCATCGGTCAGTTGATGGGCATGTGTTGAGTGAGTAAATAGCCAGGAGTCAGTCAGTTTTGGGTAGGTCGAGTGAGACTGTACCATCCTCTAATGTCATCAATACTGTACTCAATATTTGCTCCCATTTTGTAGACATATGTTGTAATTAGAAAAATTATTTGGTCCCATTTTATGAATAAATGCAACTATAATTTTTTGGGGTCAGTTTAGAATGATCTGTACTCATCCTAAAATGAAGATGTTTTCAGCATAAGATGATCTTTACTCAGCTTAAGATGCCTATACAGGGGTATACTCGGCTTAAGGTGCTGCCATACTCATCTTAAGATGACTGTACTTGACTTAAGAGGATGATGTACTCAGCTTAAGATGATGATGTACTCAGCTTAAGATGATGATGTACTCAGTTTAAGGTGATGATGTGCACAATTAAAGTAGGGGATGTCCTTAGCTTCATATTATCTCCAAGTTTAAAATGAAGTACAATACTTAGCTTAGGATGAACATACTTAAGATGGTGACATAATCACTATCAAGACGATATTCTCAGCTTTTGATAACCACTGCAGACAGTTTGTTATTAAATTGACATAAAAAGAATTACACGAAGGTACATTTATGGAACTAGACACCTGTACTGTATTGTTTTAGAATCTATATTGACCCACCACACTTCATTTAGTCAAGTATTTTATAGGAGTTGGATGGGCTGTGACCCAAGATCCAGATCATTGAAGATTTCTGTGTTAAACTTTAGATCCTAATAACTGGAGACAAGAGGACGCTTCTGGTTTTGTTCAAAGTGTCAAGTGCAGTTTTGATGTCATATAGGCTTCCATCTTTGTATCGTGTCTTCAGTGAGCCAGTTAGATGCATTCTCAGATCACCAGTTATGAGGAAGATTTGATGTATGGACCTCTTAAGACTCCGAACCCAGATTATTATTATTATTATTATTTGTCTTTTGACCACTGTAATTGTTGTTTATCATAGGTTTCCCCTTTAATCTGCTTCAATTATATGTTCATTTGTTTTAGCCTATCAAGTCTTTCATTTGCATCTTCCCTATTACTGTACTTTCAGAAATGGACATGAGAAGAGGGTCAGTTTGTAATGGAATATTTTTTTTTTTCTGTTTACTTATAGAATTAGAACGTCTGTTTTCTCGGGGTAGGTTTTATTTACTGTATAGTGTATTCTGTGTGGGCCTACATGGTGTGATTATATTGCTCTGGGCTGGGCGAAGTTAAGTGAGGTTATTTCTGCGTAGGAAATACAGGACGCCAACGTAACCTCTAGGATTGGAACCTTTAGGGCTGGGTCTTCAATCCTATTACTAGTTAGTATATAGGTTGAGGACTAGTAGAAGAGAGTGACCCATTAAAACTAGAACCCCATTTGACCAGCCACTATGGTAAGGGTTCTTGTCATCACTAATTCCCTCCAGCCCAGGGATGTCACTGCTCAGTAAGGTCAGGTGGTAGTAAAAGATGTCAGCTAGAGCATTGTTTTTCACTCCAAGGTTAGTTGTGTTGACTCTTCATTAGTCTTTAGGGATTTCTGATTTTTTATTTGTATTTATATACTGTACTGTATATGTATTTATAGTACTGCCCTATGCTCTTTATACTAGTCTTGTGCCCTTCTCTCCTCCTAATATTCCCCTTTTTCTTGAGGTTGTTATTTCTGTTGATCCCCCTACACATAGAGTGAAGGAGGAATAAGAATAAAGACAATATAAAAATAGATAGGTAGATAAAATTTTAAGGTCATTTATGCTCCAGTTTTTTATCTGTTTAATTTGGTGATGCACTTTTTACACTGACATGTCTTTCTGGCAATTCTGGTTGCTATTCATCACCTTTGCTCCCAAGTAGTAGTCTGTCCCCACCCAACATCTGTATTTTTGGAAAACTCTACATTTTGGAACAGAAAAATAATTTATGTTTGGAGAAATTAACTACAAACACCGGTGTATTACTGAAGTTCACTTGATGTACAGTACCGGTAGTGAACGGGGAGTGTAATTGAAGTAGAGGAGTCATTCTATCATCTACAGTGACAGTTGTCTGTATCAAGTAGGTCTTTCTATTAGTAAAAAGTATTTTCTAAATTTTATATTTTCACTTTAATATGCCTTTTCCCATATGATGCAGGGTGGCCGAAGTGAAGAGCACACACGCGAAGCCTTCCTTCAGTTGACGTCATTTATGCACTTAAACTGCTCTAACAGATGTGTTCTGCAATGGAGTTCTCTTCCACAAGATGTTCCTTATCCAACTTGGTATTCCTGTCACCTCATGCAACCCAACAACACCCATCAGTAGCACAATTTTGCACCAGACTACAGTACTCCTAGTATAATGGTCCTCGGGTAACCCCTTAATTATATGGACAAACTAATACTTTGTTAAATACTGTAGTGTTCTGTTGCACCAAAACTACTGTAGTTATTGTATAGGGTTGCTATAGAAAAGAACAGTTTTTTTTTTTACCTCAAGAATAGAATAAGACCTCCTCACAAATCATAATTTATACTGTGCCTTTTGTTTTGTCTTTTTTAGTTGTGTGACAAAAATTTCAAGTTCAACTGTTGCCATGCTTGATGTTGTTTTGGTACAGTTGTCGGTGGTCACAATTTTTCAGTGTTTTAATAACATAATTAAGTGCTTAGGTAGTCAGTTTAAAAATATTTTACTTTTTCGATATTTTAATACATGGATTATTTTGAGACAGACTGAGAAGTTTTGTGAAATATAGATGTGCATGTAAATCAATACAAAATAAGGTCTGGAGGCCTAAAATAATTACCAAACAAACTTAAATGTTTATTTATGTACTTACTAAACACATTCAAGAAATTTACAGTGTTGCAGTACACCATAAAGGGACTTGTACAATACAATAATGAACACAAGAAAAGAAAATAGCACAATACATCACTGGAATATGGTTGCGCTCATTAATCGGTGACTTCATGCATTTGGTAAACTTGAGAGGAATTGTGAGAGTAAGGGTAGATTGTCTTTGAATGAGTGAGCACTGGCTGAGTGAAGGTATGATTGCAGATTCTTAAGAGTGATACTTTATGGGGAGGAATGGGATTGTAAGATGTGCTCCCAACTGTCTAATGGGGGCAATCTACTGTTCTTGACCCCCAGATTGATATGTACTCATAGTAAAAAAGGTACCGCACGGATTATGTGGGAAACAATATGACACCATGGACAAGGAATAGTTGAATATGTGTGTTGGTTCTTTATTATGGTGGCAACCCTGCTTTCTTTGCCTGAGGGTGTCTTCACATATCTGTTGCTAACGACATATCCTGCCATATATATAGTTGATGGTGTAACTGAATATGAACACATCAGGCGATTATGGATCATTACGGAAGTCAACAACACCCCCCCCCCCTGCGCGATATTTTTTTTTACTGTGTACAGTACTTGACTGGACTGCTAGAAAAAGCGAATTTCAGGTTCAATCTTCGAAAAGCAGGAATACAGTTGTCTGATACAGTAATCAGTTGTTTCCATCTTTGTTTACCTGAGTTATGACCACAGGTTTCACTTAGAAATTTTTATGGTAATAGACCTAACCTATGACTAGATGTCAAGTTAATATTAAAAACATTTGTTGGCAGTATCGGCAAGATGGTAGTTTCAGGTTCTGTCGTAATTCTTAGCTACTTTTTTCATATCTGCAGGGTGATGTGCCCAATATTTCAAAAGGAAGTCCACAATATGTTTTTATTTTAGATATATATTGTCGGCGTCTTCTTCACAACTTGACGTCCAGTGACTTGACAAGGTAGAGGAAACAAGACATAAGCTTTTGTGAGGGAGATGTACTGGTGAGTGCCCCAGCCCTTATATCCACCAATCTAATCTTACCTAAACTAGCCATTAGAATTTGGACACAACCGTAATGGGACTTATTAGGTAATATTTCCCCCAAAATTCGAAAATCTACTTCCTGAAAAGTCGATAATCTACTTTCCCGAAAAGTAGAAAATCTATCTACTTCTCGGGAAAGTAGATAACCAACTTTCCCGGAAAGTAGATATTTCCCATTTTTTATGATACAAATTTCCCGTTTTCTATGATAATCTACTTCGCAAAATTAGGTAATATTTCCCCCAAAATTCGAAAATCTACTTCCCGAAAAGTCGACATTCTACTTTCCCGAAAAGTAGAAAATCTGTCTACTTTTCAGGAAGGTAGATAACCAACTTTCCCGGAAAGTAGATATTTCCCGTTTTTTATGATACAAATTTCCCGTTTTCTATGATAATCTACTTCGCAAAATTAGGTAATACTTCCCGCAAAAATTCGAAAATCTACTTCCCCGAAAAGTCAATACTCTACTTCCCGAAAAGGAGAAAATCTATCTACTTTTCGGGAAAGTAGATAACCAACTTTCGG
>NW_024712526.1:8970786-9164265 GCF_018991925.1 Homarus americanus | reverse complement strand
GAAGGTCGATATTCCCATTTTTTATGATACAAATTTTCCGTTTTCTATGATAATCTATTTTCCGGGAAAGTTGGTTTATCTAAAACTTTCTTGCGGAAAGTGGATATTTCCCATTTTTATGATACAAATTTCCGTTTTTATGATAATCTATTTCTGAATTTGGTTATCTAACCAACTTTCCCGGAAAGAGATATTTCCGTTTATATACAATTCTGCAAATCTACTTCCCAAAATTGGTAATTTTTCCCCGAAAAACGAAATTCTACTTTTAAAAGTCGATAATCTCTTTCAAAATTAAAAATCTATTTCTTTTCGGGGAAGTAGAGTAACCAACTTTCGGAAAGTAGATATTTTATTTTTTATGATACAAATTTCTCGTTTTCTATGATAATCTATTTTTCGGGAAAGTTGGTTATCTAACCATTTCCGGAAAATATTTCCATTTTTTATGATACAAATTTCCTGTTTTCTGTAGAAATCTATTTGCGGGAAAGTTGGTTATCTAAAACTTTCGTGGAAAGTAGATATTTCCATTTTATGATATAAATTTCGTTTTCTATGATAATCTATTTCGACAGAATTTGGTTATCTAACTCAACTTTCCCGGAAAGTAGATATTTCCCATTTTTATGATACAAATTTCCGTTTCTATGATAATCTGCTTAAAATTAGGTGATATTTCTGAAAATACGAAAATCTACTTTCCCAAAAAGTCGATAATCTACTTACCCGAAATTGGAAATCTATCTACTTTTCGGGAAGTAGATAACCAACTTTCCGGAAGTCGATATTTCCATTTTTATGATACCAAATTTCCCGTTTTCTATGATAATCTATTTTCGGGAAAGTTGGTTATCTAAAACTTTCAGCGGAAAGTAGATATTTCCCATTTTTATGATACAAATTTCCTTTTCTATAATAATCTATTTTCGGAAAGTTGGTTATCTAAGAAAACTTTCATGGAAAGTAGATATTTTCCATTTTTTATGATACGTTTTCCGTTTTCTATGATAATCTATTTTCGCAAATTTGGTTATCGCTAACTTTCGGAAAGTAGATATTTCCATTTTTATGATACAAATTTCCGTTTTCTATTTTCGGGAAAGTTGGTTATCAAAAACTTTCAAGAAGATATTTCCATTTTTTATGATGCAAATTTCCTGTTTTCAATGATAATCTATTTTGCATTGGTTATCTACTTAACTTTCCGGAAAGTGAATATTTCCCATTTTTATGATACAAATTTCCCGTTTTCTATGATAATTTACTTTAAAATTAGGTAATATTTCTAAAATACGAAAATCTACTTTCCCAAAGTCGATAATCTACTTTCCGAAATTAGAAAATCTATCTACTTTTTTGGGAAGTAGTGCTCTCTCTCCCGGAAAGTAGATATTTCCCATTTTATGATACAAATTTCTCGTTTTCTATGATAATCTTTTTCGGGAAAGTTGGTTATCTAACAACTTTCGATCGATATTGCCCATTTTTATGATACAAATTTCTCGTTTCTATGATAATCTATTTTCGGGAAAGTTGGTTATCTAAAAACTTTCGCGGAAAGTAGATATTTCCCATTTTTATGATACAAATTTCCGTTTTCTATGATAATCTATTTTCAGGAAAGTTGGTTATCTAAAACTTTCTTGATGAATATTTCCCATTTTTTATGATACAAATTTCCCGTTTTCTATGATAATCTATTTTCGGCAAATTTGGTTATCTAATAACTTTCCGGAAAGTAGATATTTCCCATTTTTATGATAAATTTCGTTTTCTCTTGATAATCTCTTCCCAAAATTAGAGTAGTGCTATGAAATACGAAATCTACTTTCCGAAGTCGATAATCTACTTTTTTCGAATTGGAAAATCTATCTTTTCGTGAAGTAGATAATAACTTTCCCGGAAGTATGATATTTCCCATTTTTATGATACAAATTTCTCGTTTTCTATGATAATCTATTTTCGGAAAAGTTGGTTATCTACCAACTTTCCCGGGAGAATCGATATTTCATTTTTTATGATACAGCTTCCCGTTTTCTATGATAATCTATTTTCGGAAAAGTTGGTTATCTATCCAACTTTCGCGGAAGAATCGATATTTCCCATTTTTTATGATACAAATTTCCGTTTTCTATGATAATCTATTTTCGGAAAGTTGGTTATCTAGAAACTTTCGCGGAAAGTAGATATTTCATTTTTTATGATACAAATTTCCCGTTTTCTGCGATAATCTATTTTCGGCAAAATGGTTATCTAACCAACTTTCGGAGTAGATGTTTCCCATTTTTTAATTCAATTTCCGTTTTCTATGATAATCCTTTAAAATTAGGTAATATTTTCCCCGAAAATACGAAAATCTACTTTCCGAAGTCGATAATCTACTTTCCGAAAATTGGAAAATCTATCTACTTTTCAGCAAGTAGATAACCAACTTTTTCGGAAAGTAGATATTTCCCATTTTTATGGTAAAATTTTCGTTTTCTATGATAATTATTTTCAGTGATAGTTGATCTAACCAGCTTTCCCGGAAAGATCGATATTCCATTTTTTATGATACAAATTTCCGTTTTCTGTGATAATCTATTTTCGGCAAAATGGTTTATCTAACCAACTTTCCCGGAAAGGTAGATATTCCCATTTTTATGATACAAATTTCCCGTTTTCTCTGATAATCTACTTCAAAATTAGGTAATATTTATTCCCCAAAATTCGAAAATCTACTTCCCCGAAAAGTCATTAATCTATTTTCCGAAAAAGTGAAAAATCTATCTGCTTTTCTGGAAAAGCAAATAACCAACTTTCGGAAAGTAGATATTTCCCATTTTTATGATACAAATTTCGTTTTATATAATCTATTACTAAAATTAGGTAATATTTCCCCCAAAATTCAATCTACTTCCTCGAAAAGTCGATAATCTACTTTCCCGAAAAAGTGAAAATCTATCTACTTTTCGAAGTAGATAACAACTTTCCGGAAAGTAGATATTTCGTTTTTATGATACAAATTTCCCGTTTTCTATGACCTAATCTACTTGTCAAAATTAGGTAATATTTCCCCAAAATTCGAAAATCTACTTCCCCGAAAGCATCGAATAATCTACTTTTGTAGTGAAAATCATACTTTTCTGGGAAGTAGATAACCAACTTTCCCGGAAAGTGAATATTTCACGTTTTTTATGATACAAATTTCCGTTTTCTATGATAATCTACTTTGCAAAATTAGGTAATATTTCCCAAAATTAAAATTCCACTTCGAAAGTCGATAATCTACTTTCCCGAAAAGTAGAAAATCCTTTCGAGTAGATCAACTTTTCGAAAGTAGATATTTTATTTTATGATACAAATTTCGCTTTTCTGATAATCGCCTTCAAAAATTAAGTATATTTCAAAATTCGAAAAATCTCTTCCTGAAAAGTCGATAATCTACTTTCGAAAGTAGAAAATCTGTCTATAACAGGAAAGTAGATAACCACTTTCCGGAAGTAGATATTTATTTTTATGATACAAATTTCCCGTTTCTATGATAATCTACTTCGCAAAATTAGGTAATATTTCCCCAAAATTCGAAAATCTACTTCCTCGAAAAGTCGATAATCTACTTTCCGAAAAGTAGAAAATCTATCTACTTTTCGGATGAATATACTTCCGAAGTAGATATTTCCCGATTTTTTATGATACAAATTTCCGTTTCTATGATAATCTACTTCAAAATTAGTAATATTTCCCCCAAAATTCAATCTACTTGAAAGTCGATAATCTACTTTCCCGAAAAGTAGAAAATCTCTACTTCTTGATGAATAACCAACTTTCGGAAAGTAGATATTTCCCATTTTTATGATACAAATTTCGTTTCTATGATAATCTGCATAAATTAGGTAATATTTCCCAAAATTCGAAAATCTACTTCCTCGAAAAGTCGATAATCTACTTTCCAGTAGAAAATCTATTTACTTTGAAGTAGATAACTTTCGGAAAGTAGATATTTCCGTTTTTTATGATAAATTTCCGTTTCTATTATAATCTACTTCACAAAATTAGGTAATATTTCCCCAAAATTCGAAAATCTACTTCGAAAAGTCGATAATCTACTTTCCGAAAAGTAGAAAATCTATCTACTTTTCGGAAAGTAGATAACCAACTTCCGGAAAGTAGATATTTCCCGTTTTTATGATACAAATTTCCCGTTTTCTACGATAATCTACTTCCTAAAATTAGGTAATATTTCCCCAAAATTAATCTACTTCCCAGAAATAATCTACTTTGAAAAGTAAAGATAATACTGGAAAGTGAATAACTTTCCCGGAAAGTAGATATTTCCCATTTTTTATGATACAAATTTCCCGTTTTCTATGATAATCTACTTCGCAAAATTAGGTAATATTTCCCCCAAAATTCGAAAATCTACTTCCCCGAAAAGTCGATAATCTACTTTCCCGAAAAGTAGAAAATCTATCTACTTTTCGGGAAAGTAGATAACCAACTTTCCCGGAAAGTAGATATTTCCCATTTTTTATGATACAAATTTCCCGTTTTCTATGATAATCTACTTCGCAAAATTAGGTAATATTTCCCCCAAAATTCGAAAATCTATTTCCCCGAAAAGTCGATAATCTACTTTCCGAAAAGTAGAAAATCTATCTACTTTTCGGAAAGTAGATAACCAACTTTCCCGGAAAGTAGATATTTCCCATTTTTTATGATACAAATTTCCCGTTTTTTATGATACAAATTTCCCGTTTTCTATGATAATCTACTTCGCAAGGTAATTTGGTAATATTTCCCCGAAAAGTCGAAAATCTACTTTCCCGAAAAGTAGAAAATCTATCTACTTTTCTGGAAAGTAGATAACCAACTTTCCCGGAAAGTAGATATTTCCCGTTTTCTATGATACAAATTTCCCGTTTTCTATGATAATCTACTTCGCAAAATTAGGTAATATTTCCCCCAAAATTCGAAAATCTACTTCCCCGAAAAGTCGATAATCTACTTTCCCGAAAAAAAGAAAATCTATCTACTTTTCGGGAAAGTAGATAACAACTTTCCCGGAAAGTAGATATTTCCCATTTTTTATGATACAAATTTCCCGTTTTCTATGATAATCTACTTCGCAAAATTAGGTAATATTTCCCCCAAAATTCGAAAATCTACTTCCCCGAAAATTCGATAATCTACTTTCCCGAAAAGTAGAAAATCTGTCTACTTTTCGGGAAAGTAGATAACCAACTTTCCCGGAAAGTAGATATTTCCCAGTTTTTATGATACAAATTTCCCGTTTTCTATGATAATCTACTTCGCAAAATTAGGTAATATTTCCCCCAAAATTCGAATATCTACTTCCCCGAAAAGTCGATAATCTACTTTCCCGAAAAGTAGAAAATCTATCTACTTTTCGGGAAAGTAGATAACCAACTTTCCCGGAAAGTAGATATTTCCCGTTTTTTATGATACAAATTTCCCGTTTTCTATGATAATCTACTTCGCAAAATTAGGTAATATTTCCCCCAAAATTCGAAAATCTACTTCCCCGAAAAGTCGATAATCTACTTTCCCGAAAAGTAGAAAATCTATCTACTTTTCGGGAAAGTAGATAACCAACTTTCCCGGAAAGTAGATATTTCCCATTTTTTATGATACAAATTTCGTTTTCTATGATAATCTACTTCATAAAATTAGGTAATATTTCCCCAAAATTCCAAATCTACTTCCCCGAAAAGTCGATAATCTACTTTCCCGAAAAAGTAGAAAATCTATCTACTTTCCGGGAAAGTAGATAACCAACTTTACCGGAAAGTAGATATTTCCCATTTTTTATGATACAAATTTCCCGTTTTCTATTATAATCTACTTCGCAAAATTAGGTAATATTTCCCCCAAAATTCGAAAATCTACTTCCTCGAAAAGTCGATAATCTACTTTCCCGAAAAGTAGAAAATCTATCTACTTTTCGGGAAAGTAGATAACCAACTTTCCCGGAAAGTAGATATTTCCCATTTTTTATGATACAAATTTCCCGTTTTCTATGATAATCTACTTCGCAAAATTAGGTAATATTTCCCCAAAATTCGAAAATCTACTTCCCGAAAAGTCGATAATCTACTTTCCCGAAAAGTAGAAAATCTATCTACTTCTCGGGAAAGTAGATAACCAACTTTCCCGGAAAGTAGATATTTCCCATTTTTTATGATACAAATTTCCCGTTTTCTATGATAATCTACTTCGCAAAATAGGTAATATTTCCCCCAAAATTCGAATCTACTTCCCGAAAAGTCGATAATCTACTTTCCCGAAAGTAGAAAATCTTCTACTTTTCGGGAAGTAGATAATAACTTTCGGAAAGTAGATATTTCCGTTTTTATGATACAAATTTCCGTTTTCTATGATATCTACTTCGCAAAATTACGTAATATTTCCCCAAAATTCGAAAATCTACTTCCCCGAAAAGTGGATAATCTACTTTCCCGAAAAGTGAAAATCTATCTACTTTTCGGAAAAGTAGATAACCAACTTTCCCGGAAAGTAGATATTTCCCATTTTTTATGATACAAATTTCCCGTTTTCTATGATAATCTACTTCGCAAAATTAGTAATATTTCCCCCAAAATTCGAAAATCTACTTCCCCGAAAAGTGGATAATCTACTTTCCCGAAAAGTAGAAAATCTATCTACTTTTCGGGAAAGTAGATAACCAACTTTCCCGGAAAGTAGATATTTCCCATTTTTTATGATACAAATTTCCCGTTTTCTATGATAATCTACTTCGCAAAATTAGGTAATATTTCCCCCAAAATTCGAAAATCTACTTCCCCGAAAAGTGGATAATCTACTTTCCCGAAAAGTAGAAAATCTGTCTACTTTTCGGGAAAGTAGATAACCAACTTTCCCGGAAAGTAGATATTTCCCATTTTTTATGATATAAATTTCCCGTTTTCTATGATAATCTACTTCGCAAAATTAGGTAATATTTCTCCCAAAATTCGAAAATCTACTTCCCCGAAAAGTTGATAATCTACTTTCCCGAAAAGTAGAAAATCTATCTATTTTTCGGGGAAGTAGATAACCAACTTTCCCGGAAAGTAGATATTTCCCGTTTTTTATGATACAAATTTCCCGTTTTCTATGATAATCTACTTCGCAAAATTTGGTAATAGGCAGGGAATTTTATTTTATTTGGGACTGGAAAACCTGGAAAAGCTAGGGAATTTTACAAATAAATCTGGAATTTTATATGAATTAAATTTAACTTCAAAATATTGTTATTGTGGCAGCAATCTTATCATAAATTAATGATGTACTATATAATAGGTAAGTAATTAAGCTTTTAGGAACAAATTCCAGTAAATAGTCCACTCCAATAAGTAAATTGTTTGTGTACCTATCATATTTCATGTCAGTGATCAAATAACCAAATATTACAGGTTATACCTACTAATTCTGCAATGTCAGAGATGAACTGTTCTTAAAATTAAGTGCTTTATTTAAGTGGATTATTCCACATATTAATCATGAATCATATAAGTGGATAAGGAGTGTGATTTTTCAGTTTTAGGCGGATTTCTGACTTTTTTTGAACGTCCAGGTCGACCCACGTGAATCACACGAATTCGAGGAGAAAAATTTGGAGGGGGGGCGGGGGTTGTAAAGGTCTTTGTCGATGTTCATCACTAGGCTTGGGGTGGGTCGCTAAAGGGTCTTCAATTTCTTGATTAATATCATTTATATCATCTTTAAATTTCCCAATAGTACTGTACTGTATATACATATTATTGAAAACCTCAAATTTTATTATCCTTTCGTAATAAATACCGAACTAATGTACTACCTTGAAATTTTCAAATTTACACTTGGAAAACCTGGAAAAGCCAGGGAATTTTGTTTTGTCTGGTCAGTAGACACCCTGCTGTAGTTCAAACAACCAGGGTGCTTCAGCACAAAGTTACTCATTAGTCAACTATTCAAACCTATAAACTGAAGACCTGAAAACTTACAAGTGAGTTTTTGTTGAGATGGAATCACACGATTGTTACTTCTAGCAAGCTTTGTTCCCTGGTGATCGCACGTGGCCGCGGTCGTGTAAATCAGCGATTATGGTTCAGTGTATGTGTTGTTACTCATTAAGTGATTTTTTTTTTACCTTACAGTGAGAGGATATCATTAACATTCATATTGTACTCTGTTTTGGTGACTGTGTAGTGACTTTTGCTGTTTTTTGTGACTAAAGTTCTTTGTCTGTTGTTGTTGTGAAGCAGCATTGAGACACCCCAAAGGCTGTGTGGGTGTCAGAATGATGTCTCCACTCCACCTTCAAGTCCTCTTCGCCTCTGAGGAGACATGTAATGATGACCAAGCTTGTTCTTAATGATGTGGTTAGTGATGTTTAATTGTTTTATGTATATTATTAGTGTACGATTTTGTTTCTCGGTAATACATGAGAGTTTTGGACTGGCTGGGAACATATCCCATTGAACCCTAAGTTATAATGATCCCAATCTATGATATTTCCCCTAAATAATGCGTTTTTGAGGAACCTAACCATCGTAGTTGTTCAGGAACCTATTTCATGCTTTTGGGGTGATATTGGGGTTTTCTTGTCATTGGGGAACCAAACCCTATTTTTCCCAATTGTTCTCTTATTCACAATAAGAAAATTCACCTAATGGATGGTTTTCAGGAACCTAACCTATTATTATAGCAAGGGATACCTGTACTGTACTGTAATGTACATAAAAGAATGGACAGTGTATGCTTACTGTAGGCTAGTGTGTAGAGGGCTTATGTACAGTATACAGTACATGTACAATCCCTCCTTCATGGAGGGAGTGGAGAGTGACAGTAACACCTGCGACAGGAGATGGTACAGGGCAAAGGCAGGCTATCCTGTATCATAATATCACAAACTCATTGAGACAGCATTTGCTGGTGAGTACAGTACAGTGTATATAGTAAATTTTGTGTACAATATTTACAATATATTGTATGTGTACAGTGGTGTTTGCAAAAATAAATACAGTTCCGTGTTTGTCCATGCAAGATATGTAATTTAGACTGTCGGAAAACTTCCACAGTACCCGGAAAAATTCCGCTCTGCACCAATTATTATTCTGGCCAACGGGGATAGCGCTGTATATGAATAAATTCTTAATCACATTTTCTACTGATTGAAATATTTTATCTAGATAAAGATAGATATATTTTCATGGGAGTTTGTCATTACAGTACAGTACTGTACTTGTTAACTCAATTTGAAATTACAGTATAACTACAGTACAGGTATATTACATTGACAAATTGTATATTTTTTCGCCTGTTACAGGTGATATAGGTGCGGCTTATAGTTATGTTGATGCCACAAAATAATGGAAAAATAAAACCACTTCTGAAAAAAGTCTTTATTTCAAAGAAGTTACGCATTATGTAAAAAAAGTATTGTAAGTACAATCATCGAAAAATTGGAAAGACATGATGAAGACACCACAGTTATTACAAAAACTTAAATAATTAGTCACTATGCACATTATTATACACGTTGGTTACAAAACAACCCCTGAATATGACCATCGTACTATGGCACCTTACAGGACGGGTTTTCAATTTTGTTTTGGCACTGTATTGGCTCGTATAATGGCACTTGGCACTTATCTACTGCCTTGAGGGGATAAACTGTCTGGCTTTGAGGTGTCAGGTTTTTTAAACGTGATCACCGTTAATATTTTTTGTCCCTTTGGTCAGACAGATGTATTGAGGTATGGGGGATCACAACATTGGCTTATTATCTTTATAGACGTTTGTCGCACTTTGTTAACACCAAGTCTCCTCTCCTCTCTCTCATCACTGTATATCACCATTTCTTAAATCACATCGTTCATCGTCTTTATTGATCACAAAGAATGTAACTCACAGAACGTAAAGCTCACCTCCGGAGTCTATCAACGTTTTTAATATTATTACACTTCCACATTCCGATTTGCACTTGTACACTTCACTTAAAACTTTGTTGGTCACAAGATGAAGTACTTTTTTTTAGTTTACTACACAGCCGTGGGCTTCCTGTAGTTAACTGTGTAAGAGTGATTGTTGAAATAGTAGTACTTAAAGGCCTACCATCTCCACGCTCATTACTTGTTGAAGGATGACACTTTATTGATCTGTTACAAGGCTACTGCAAAACCCATTGCAAGTCTAGTAGTTGATATTAAGTTCTGAGACAATACTTTAAGTCCTCTGGAGCAGAACCACTGGGAGTTCAATCACTTCTGAGTACTTCAGTACACCACGCCTGTACAAATATATTAATTAATTGTGAAGTCAATATTTACATTCTAAATTCATCACAGTCATCAGTATCAAGAAATCATCCGAGGCCGAGTTAAAGTCATTTTGGCGGCATGACACGAGGTGCGGGTGGAGATGCATGACATCACCCTCCTGACACATGGCTGAGGCAGAATACCCGCCAAGGACATGTGGCTAGGTCAGTAATACTTCCCTCCACATACACAGCTGAGGCAGACTACTTCCTCCACATATGTGGCTATCTAAACACCCAGTCAAAGGTATCGGGACAGCTCATCGCCTGCTACTAAAGGAGGAGGTTATGTAGTATGGGCAGGCTCAATCACCTGGTATGACAGCCATGCCATTGTGGGACTTAGTCACCATCACCTATCAGGGGTTAAGACAGAGTCGCATGGTATTATGGCAACTGGAATCATTTGACGTTGTGTACCTGCTGCGACATAAACACTTTTTGCCTCTAGAGGGGCTGGCCAATGACTACACCAGGAGGGTTGAGGGAACACGATTAACCCAATGAAGTTGTCATTGAATCATCTGAAGGTACTTATTCTCCTCCTGCAGTGATGTGAGGGAGGACGTCATGTCATTGATCACCATGTTGGAGGTCTCGGCAAGAGCGACAGGAAGAGGTGTGGCAAATCTAGATGCTCCTTGCATGCTGGGCTGCTGTGCTGGCTGCTGTGTGGGCTGTGGGATGACGCCACTGCTGCCACCGGCACTCTGTGATGTGGGCTCCGTGTACCCTGCCACTGTGCCATTGGGGTTGAGTTTCGGTTTCTGGTCAGTGGTACTGCTGACCTCCTCCTTAACTACAGTAGAACTCCAGCTCTGGCACTGCTGCACATACTCTAATGTTCGCTGGTATGTGTCTGGTTTCATGAAGTTTTTGCTGTTAGCTTTCGTGTCCACACACTTGGTGTCCACTGATTTACTGTCTGATGGTTTGGACTCCACAGGAATGCAGGGCACAGTTGCTGCTATATCACTGACTGCTGTAGCTGGAGGCTGCTGAGTGTTGTTACTGACCACTGCTGCACTTGAGGTACCACTAGCAGTACCACAGACAGCAGCAGAAGCAACGGCAGCAGCGGCGGCAGCAGCAGCGGCGGCAGCAGCAGCAGGGGATGAAGTTCCCTGACTGTTTTTGGTACCTGTTTTCGACTTTCCACCTTTAGTCTGTGAGCTCTGGCTGACGTCCCGGCACTGTACGTCTCCTCCCATTGACCCCGGATATGACATGGGCATCATTCCTCCTGTGGGCATCATGGAGTTCTGATACTGGCCACCCATGCCCATGTACCCCATAGGCCCCTGAGCAGCCATCATGTTCATCTGCTGTTGTTGCTGTGGACCGTATTGTTGTTGTCCCTGGTATTGGTTCATGTTCATTTGTGACCCCTGCCAGTTTGACATAGACCCCTGTTGGCCCTGGTAGGCGGCCATGTCACCAGCCATAGCACTGCCACCGCGGTTCTGGCAGCCTGCACAGGGAGCTTGGTAGGCTGGTGTAGGGAGGTTTGGTGGAGCTAAGTGGCCACAGGCATGTACAGGACCATAACTTCCTTGACCCATGCCATAGCCTCCACCCCCTTGTTGGCCTCCCATACCTCCATACCTCCCCTGTTGTTGCTGCATCATGGTGCCATACATGTGCTGCCCCATCATCTGCTGTCCTTGGTAATGTGGTTGTGAGTACTGCTGTCCCTGCTGGTGCTGCTGCATGGGGTAATTCTGGGGCATAGGCTGCTGTTGCTGGTATGCCTGAGACATTTGGTTGAAAGCCGGGCCCGCTGGGTTCGGGGCCATGGTGGCATTGAACTGTTGTTGGGGTGCGGGTGACTGCATAGGAGGATTGTTGTAGCCATGGGGATGTGCGGGTGATGGCACAGAGTACCCGGGTGATGCCTGGGGGTATTGATAGTTACTGGCGGGGGACTGCATGGGCTGGTTAGAGTACGCTGGGCTGATCATTGGCTGGTTGGAATATGCTGGGCTAGGAATGGGCTGACCACTGTAGGCTGGGGAAGGCATCTGCTGGTTGGACAGAGTGTTGGGAGTACTGCCTTGGCGACGGTTTTCTTTGGGATCAGACTTGAGTTTGTCACCATTGCCCTTCTGAAAAACAAAAGAAAACAATGTACATTAATATTATTAATTTATATAAAACAATGGAGGCTGAGGGGTGTGGAGAAGTGATGTGGGGGAAGAGAGATGGTGTGAACACATGGGAAGGATATCAGGGGACAGGATAGTAAACATAGTGTACAGAGGTTATGTTGTAGGTTGGGTGAGTAGAGAGAATCTGCTGACACAGTGAGATGGCAAAGGTGGAACAGTACATTTAAGGAGAGAATGGATGAGGGCAAATGATGTATACAGTACTGTGGTGGCGTGGAGACATTGCAGATAAGACAGTGTTTCTGACACACTTATGTTTTATTTGTGCAAAAATCAAGAAGCAGCAGCTTGTTATTATAATCATGTGATCTAAGGAGGCAAATAAGGAGGCTTATATAAATCCTTTTTCTATACTTAATGCATTTTACATAATTCCGCTGCTAAATGTAGGTGGGGTGGAGGTATGGACGTACAGAAAGAAGTGTTGACATGTGGTTGTAAGAGCATAAAGATGAAAAAAAGACAGATACAAATTATTATGCACAAGACATGTTATACATGTAGGCTGGAGGTACTGACCAGGTTGAGGTAGTTGACCATGTCATCAGGGAGCACCAGCTTGTTCTCAATAGGTTCGTCTTCAGCCACCTGGTCCAGCTGGAGGCCATGGTTTGGATGACGCGGGGTGATTGGTGGCAGAGGTGTGCGAGGGTTGAAAGACGTGTAGCTGTGGTGTCTGTGTAATCTCCGGCTTCCGTCCTCCATTCCTCGGTCTAATGGTCTCACTGGATCTGATGCTCTCCTGGGTCCCTCACAGCGGTTCTGAGGGTCCACAGGGCCAAGGGGACCCATGGAGCCAAAGTTGTTGCCACCCATTGAGGCGCTCATGCCACCCATGTTGGCATTGTTGTTTGGCCAGCCACCCTGCTGTAGGTTGTCCTGGCTCAATGACATGTTCTGTGTCTGAGGAGAACAAAAGTTGTAGTAACATATAAGTGGCTCATGATCTTAGATTTACTAATGATCGCAAGATTAATGTTTTATAAACACTGATTGACAATGTAAGGTGATATATCTCTTCATGAGATGCAGCTGCTAATGAGGAAAACCTTGTTTTTAGTTTTAAAGAAGGTCAGATAGAAGGTGACACTGGCAGCCAGGGTGTACTCCTCCAACAGAGGGTATTGGCTACACAAACATACTTAACGATTACAGTTTTATGATTGGCAAAACTGTCATTCTTCTGATGTTCGAGATAAAAAATTACAGTGTGTATATATTTTGATTTAAGACAAGCTCTTTAAACTTTAACATACTCTCTTAAATAACTAGAAAAAATAGATGACAAATTTGCTGCTCTCTAACTGAAGATGAGAAGGTTATATGGTAAAGTGTAAAGTTACCTGGACGACGAGGTTTGAGGTGTTGTACAGTTCACTGGTGGCCATGGCACGCCTCTGTAACTTGGCTAGATGTGAACTCATAGACTGTGCAATCCCTGCCATGTTGAAGTTAGAGTTCTCTGAGGAGCGACGTGAGGAACCTAAAGAGATAGGGTCATAGGGTGATGGCACCATGTTCTGACGACCCATAGATGCTGCCGACACCTGAGACACTTCACTGGATCTCCGGCTGTTGTGATGTAACGAGGAATCACTTCTCATACTGCCGTAGTAGGTGCTGACGGTGGAGTTTGAGTCCCGTCTGTTGTTTTGTAGCATCGTCTGTCCTGGCCGGAAGTGAAGGTCGAGGAGGTTCTTGCGGGCTTGTTGAGGAGTGGTCATCCCGCCGTTCATTTTGAGATCTGTAATACGCTGTGACAGCTCTCCTACGCCACTACTGGTGCTGCGCCGTGGACCACCTGGGATATTGGGCAAGATATTGGCTAAACCCTTAGCTTGTAGGCGGTTCTTTAATCTGTTTCTTAAGTTTCGTTCCTGTAGATTGATCTGACCACTAACCGAACCTTCTAAACCATTGAGAGCCGCAACCCCAACTGGTAGGTCCACGCTGGCATCCAAGTCGTCCTCAACAGCATCCCAAACTTCCTCTCGTTCAAGTATGTTCTCATAGCCTCCAGTGGTAGTGATGTTGTTGTCACTGATGGGGCCCTCCAGCAGCCGACTCTGGTCCATGGGTGTTGCACCGCCCACCACGGTGTCCATGTTAGGGCTGTGTTCCTGCCCGGGGGAGGTCGGGTCCTGCAGGATATTAATAGTCCATAAGAAGAACAAATTATCTTTACTAAGAGCATTTTAAAGACAAGTATTACTGTGTCAAAATAATGATGTGTATATCCAGAGCTTTAGTCCCACGACCTGAACCTTGTACTGTACTGTACATAAGCCTACTAAACCTATATTAACCTACCACTGAACTAAACCAACAATAATCTGGCATTTAACTTGACTAAACCTTCATTAACCTAACATTTAATCCAACCAAACACACAACCATTAAATGCTAGACTTACCTCAGACTTGACAGAGGGGCTAGAGAGAGAGCCACCCTTGCCACCATCAGAGTGTGGAGAGCCTTCAGGATGGGTGGCTCCTCCGTCCTTGCCTCCAGCGCCGCCTCCAGAATTAGCACTCGGGTGATCATTTCCTTTGTGCTTCTTGGAGGCGTAGAAGTCTGCCCCGTGGACAGTCTTCACGTGCTTCCGTAGTGAGGAAGGATCAGTGTAGCGCTTGGTGCACCCTGGCGCCTTACACACGTAAGGTTTCTGTTTGAAAATGAAATATAGAGTAGTTTATATAGTGAGAATAATACAGATATAAAGTGAACGACAACAAGAAACTATTGAATAATATAACAGTATCATCTGGATTACATCAATATTATTAATCCATATTATAAACTGCTACAGGAAATTGGCAAGTCTCTGACCCAGTATTGAGATTATGAACCCTGGAGCCTAAATCCCTGAACCCCGGGACTTGAATCAATGAACCTCTAAACTTGAATCTCTGAATATGAACCCAGGGATTTGGGTTCAGAGGTTTAGAACACAGCCACAGTACACTGCAACAGACAGGCAAAGGCACAGACAATACTAGCACACAGACAAGACAAAGGCACAGTCAAAGCAAATCACAGACAAAACAAAATCACAGACAAAGCCAGCCACAGATACACAAACTAAACTACTACTGAAGAGACAACATCAAAGACCCACAAACAAAAGACCAGAGCCACAGATATGAAAAAAATTCCACAGACAAGAATTAGAACACACAGGGCTCCATAAGTGAACAGAAAACCTACCATTCTTCATCTGACGAATTAGGAAAGAAGAGAATGTTGATATTAAGCATCGTTCTTATATATTTGAGTAGAAGAAGAATCAATAATAATAAGAACTAACATCATCATCCACATTGTATACCCACATCACCATACACACCTACCACTACCCACACATCATTACTCACACCTACACCATTACCCACGCCCACACAACGCACAAATCTACACCACTACCCATGCCCACACCATCACTCATGCCCACGCCACGCCCACGCCCCTACAATACTTCCTGTGCCAAAGAGCAGTGGGCAACCATCTTTCACACTAGCATATCTTAATGAAGATCTCAAGAACCCCTGGATAGCTTCATGCCAAACCAAGACTTATTGTTGGCCACGCCCAGTGCGCCTCCCCACCTACCTATTGAGCCTTCCTCCCCATCCACACTGAGCCCTCCTCCCTATCCATTCTGATCTCTCTTCCCCAACTATACTGAGCTTTCCTCCCCACCCATACTCTGCTCTCTTCCCCATCCATATTGAGCCCTCCTCCCCACCCATACTGAGCCCACCTCCCCATCCATACCGAGCTCCCTCCTCCCCACCCATACCGAGCTCTCTTCCCCATCCATACTGAGCTCTCTTCTCCAACCATATTGAGCCATCCTCCCCATCCACATTGAGCTCTCTCCTCCCTTCCCATACTAAGCTCTCCTCCCCATCCACATTGAGCCCTCCTTCTCACCTATACTGAGCCCCCCCCTCCTCACCTATACTGAGCCCTCCTCATCCTTCCCCAGTATTACCTTCAACAATATAACTAACCTGTATCTCCCCATTTTCTATGCTGGGAGGTGTATATACGTAATTAAAAAACGAGAGACAGTGATTTACAAGAAAATTATATTGATGTAGATTACTAATAAAACAATGTGACTTAATAGGAACGTTTTTCTTTGGATGAGAATCATAAAAAACGGGAAATAAAAATGGCTAATCACCCAAAGGACTTACCTCGTTGGAGTGTGTTCGGTTCTGGTGCTTGGCTCTGTCGGAGGCGTTAGAGAAGGCCTTCGTACACCCGGGGAACTCACACATGTAGGGTTTTTCTCCTGTGTGGGACCGTAAGTGAGTCTTCAGGTTCTCCAGCCTTGAGTATGCCTTGTAGCAGCCTTCGAACTGTTGTGGGGGGAAAAAGACAGGTATTAGCTTCTAGAATTTTTGAGCGAGGATAGTAGTAGTAGTAATGCTTTGAAACAGAAAACATCATATACCAAACTCTCCAATCGGACCATCAGAATGTGGCCAACAGTGACAATAATATGGCCAGTTATGACTAAAATGGGAGGCCGGGGGGAGGATGACATGACTTGGTGTGGCCCGGTAGAAAGTAGTGTCATTGGGACATGGGACATTGATATGGTCTAGATGTGGATTTTGAAATATTCATTCGTGAAATGTTACGTATAATGGGAAAATTTTCAAGTAAAATTTATTGTATTTAAGCACTGATAAGAAACAAATGACTGTGAATGTGTCATCATGGGTTGGCGACTCCGCAACCATCAACCAATCACTTTCTATGAGCTGTAATGGTTGCCAAAATGACCAAAAAGGGGGGGACAGAGTTTAATGGACAGATTAGCATTATGAACAACAAATGTATATTAATCTTTGTCGTCTTGATGTCAAACAATCGTAAGAGCAAAGAAAAAACCTCACTAAAATCAAATCCAAAAATCTGTGAAAGAAATAACTGGCAACACTACATGACACAACGAAAAAAGAAAAGGTTAAACATAAAAACTACACGAATTAAACGCCGCTGGCAACACTGCGTCCTAAACGTCTTTATTTCGCGCACCCCAAATTCTTGCTGGTTTTTTGGCGGGTGAGGCTGAGTTAGCGGTCACGTGGCATCCAACTTTTGTCTCTCTTCTGAACCACAACAAAACCTCCGCTCTACTGTACAATGTTTCTTCTTAGGAGGTCAAGTTTCGTTTATTCTCGCTTCACTAGAGGAGGATGTCGGGAGAGAAGGGGGGGGGATGGGGTAAGGGAGTAGGACGAGGGGAAGGAGTGAAGGAGGAGTAGAAGGTGTGAGGGAGGAGTAGGAATTGGGGTGATGGAGGAGGAGGAGGAGGAAGGGCTTGGGGTAAGGGAGG
Organism: Homarus americanus; assembly: GCF_018991925.1. Classification (NCBI taxonomy): domain Eukaryota; kingdom Metazoa; phylum Arthropoda; class Malacostraca; order Decapoda; family Nephropidae; genus Homarus; species Homarus americanus. The sequence continues at coordinate 9,146,438 of NW_024712526.1, read as the reverse complement.
AGTAGGAGGGGTGAGGGAGTGAGGAGGGTTTAGGGGTGAGGGAGGAGAAGGCATTGGGGTGAGGGAAGAGTAGGAGAAGTTGATGGAGTAGGAACTGTTCATCTTATGGTAAAAATCTGCGGGTGTTTTTTTGGTGAGTGAGGAATAATATAAAGCTTCAATGTCGGCGTTGTAGTTCCCTTGACTGTTATATGTCGATGTTATTGTTATGGACATTAATGAAAATAGTTAACATATGGAAATAGAGTTGTCGGATGGTGTCGGAGATGTGTGTCTGGGGGTGTCGGATGGTGTCGGAGGTGTGTGTCTGGGGTTGTCGGATGGTGTCGGGCCGAGTCGTGGGGTTGTCGGAGGGAGGATGAGAAATTAATTATAAGTTCGGCAGCGTAAGATGTCTTCATTAGTTGCTGTAAGCCGCCATTTACTGCACCTCAACAACAGCAGCAGTGTCCCGACTGTGTTGCCACCATTACCGTCTCCTTCCCTGGCTGCCTGGGTAATTATTCTATTATTTGCACCGTGGAGGGAGTAGGGAAGGAAGAACGGAGTTGGGAGGGAAGAAGGGAGGAGGGAGGGAAGAAAGGGGGTAGGGAGAAGGGAGGGAAGGAATGAGAGAGAGGGAAAGATGGAGGGAAGTAGAGGGGGAGAAAGGAAGAAAGAAGTAATGAAAGATGGAGGGAAGTAGAGGGGGGAGAAAGGAAGAAAGAAGTAATGAAAGATGGAGGGAAGAAGAGATAAGGAAAGAAATAAAAATAATGATTCGTCGCCACGGTGAGTCGGTTTGTTTGTAAGGTCAGACAGCCCGAGTATTATTACCGAGTATTATTATTATTATCCCCATCACAGGCTGGGTGTCTAGTGATCATCTCTTGCCGCTGGTCACTCAATAACATCGCAATTTAGCGGAATCCACACGCATGCGGGTATGGCGTCCGCTGATTGGTCACTTCCACCCCTTACTATGATGTTAGCTAGTTTAGTACCAATTATTACGTTTGCCTGGTTGGTCAATTTATTATTATTATTATTATTATTATTATTATTATTATTATTATTATTATTATTATTATTATTATTATTATTATTATTATTATTATTATTATTATTATTATTATTATTATTATTATTATTATTATTATTATTATTATTATTATTATTATTCCATGATGTAGCCTATTTCAATGGATATTCGAACCCAGTAACTCATTCACCGCCAAACGAGGATGGCCACCAATGGACCACTACTGGGCCACCAATGGATCACTACTGGGCCACCACTGGACCATCAAGGAGAGTGAGGACAGGAATTGGTCGTTGGTGTTTGCTGTGTTGTGTCAACCAATGATGAATAGACCGTCCTAATACACCTGCTGGTGCTGACACTCCTTCCTTCCCTCCTGTAGGTGCGGACACTCTCCTTCCTTCCCTCCTGTAGGTGCTGACACTCCTTCCTTCCCTCCTGTAGGTGCTGACACTCCTTCCTTCCCTCCTGTAGGTGCTAACACTCTCCTTCTTCCCTCCTGTAGGTGCTGGCCTCCTTCCTTCCTCAGTGCTGACACTCCTTCCTTCCCTCCTGTAGGTGCTGACACTCCTTCCTTCCCTCCTGTAGGTGCGGACACTCTCCTTCCCTCCCTGTAGGTGCTGACACTCCTTCCTTCCTCCTGTAGGTGCTGACACTCCTTCCTTCCCTCCTGTAGGTGCTAACACTCTCCTTCCTTCCCTCCTGCCTCTCCTTCCTTCCTCCTGTAGGTGCTGACACTCCTTCCTTCCCTCCTGTAGGTGCGGACACTCCTTCCTTCCCTCCTGTAGGTGCTGACACTCCTTCCTTCCCTCCTGTAGGTGCTGACACTCCTTCCTTCCCTCCTGTAGGTGCTAACACTCTCCTTCCTTCCCTCCTGTAGGTGCTGACACTCCTTCCTTCCCTCCTGTAGGTGCTAACACTCTCCTTCCTTCCCTCCTGTTGGTGTTGACACTCCCTACAACCTCCCCTATCCGTCATAACCTCCCCAAACTCTTCCACAACCTCCCCAGCTCTTACAATCTCACTCTAACCTCCCCAAACTCCTCCACAACCATTAATTTAAGAAAAAAAGACGGAAGAAAAACTCAATTTCCATTTTATTCAAATTTTCTGGATATTATACAAGTCACTGCGGCGTTGAAGAGGTTTTTTAATCCCAGGTATTTAAAAATGGCTGCACCTGAATGTATAATACTTAACTGAACTGAAGGTTTTTATGTGTAGAGGGAGGGAGGGAGAGAGAGAGGGTGGGTTGAGTGGTTGGAGGGAGGGTAGAAAGGGAGAATAAGAAGGGAGGAAGGAGGAGAGACAGAGAGAGGGGAGGTAGGAATGGAGAATTGATGAGGGAGGGAGGGTTGTGTGGCTGACTGGTTAATGGTTAAATACGCCCCAGTTCTAACGGGTCATAGTTTTACCATGAAATTCCGATTGCAATACTGGCGTAATTTAGTCAATAACAACATTCATATTATTATCATCATCAAACTTTCGGGCAGTAATTATAAGTCTAATGGATAAAGAACATATGAACCGAATATCGACTTTTCTCTCGCAATTGGAATTTTAAGGGGTTTACCTCATTAAGTCCTTCCCAAACAACAAAAACACAACGCCATTCTCGCTCCAGTGGTGACACCCGATACTAAATGGTCCCGCCAACACGCATCAAGCTCTTCCTCCACACTTAACTGTACTTAAGGTAGATTCTCATAAAGTCTTACGTTGATCTCGAGTTAAAGGTAAATTTTCCAGTGCAGTAAGTTACGATAAACAGTCATATGGACCACCAACAACTTATCTGAACCACCAGCACTTATCTGAACCACCAGCACTTATCTGAACCACCAGCACTTATCTCACACTTACAAAGGAACACTTACTGTACACTTATGGGGCTTCTCTCCCGTGTGCCGCCTCATATGGACCACCAACATGTACTGCGCCTTGAACGGCTTCTCCTCCCTGGAACAATCCTTCCAGCGACACACAAACGATTTCTTGTTGGCGTGGATGTGGTCGTTGTTGAGATGCTGGAAGGGAGAATATGTGATAAATAAGGGAGACTAGCTGATAGATGAGGGAGAACATGTGATAAATAAGGGAGGATATGTGATAAATAAGGGAGAATATGTGATAAATAAGAGGATATTGCTAAACAAGGGAGGCTATGTGCTAACTAACAGAGAATATGTGCTAAATAAGGGAGAAATGCAATACTTAAAAGAATATCCGCTAAATAATGGATATATGCTAAAAATAAGGAAGAATATCGCCAAATTAAGGGAGAATATATGATACTCAAGGGAGAATATGTAACAAATCAAAAGAAATACATTTAAAAACAACAATACAAGACTGCACTCAAGCAAAACACTTCACCCTTCCTGTACTTAGGTAAAATACGGTGACACGCTGATGGCAACACCTCTATCAGGGAAAAAAATAAATAAACAGGTTTTTCGTAATTTGCTCCTTTGATTATTACGTCACGTGGATTAAAGAGAGAGAGAGAGAGAGAGAGTCTTCCTTTTCAAATCAACTCTCTCTCTCTCTCTCTCTCCTTCACCATCTGGCCTTAATTACTTCATTCCACACACCTTCTCCCCCTCTCCACTACCCCTACTCTCCCTTTATCTTCCTTTCCCTCCCTTTCCCTCCCTCTCCTTCCCTCTCCCTCACTCACTCTCACACAGTCATCAGGTCGGGTTGATTACTCAGTTATCAAGTCCAGTTTCTTTATTTTTTGTTCATCACCCATTTGTCACCTGGTAACCCCGGAGGCAAGTTGTGAACCCGCACCTCTTTTTCTCTCTCTCTCTCTCTCTCTCGTTTGCTTTTTTAAATATCGCTCAAGTTGTTCTTTAGTTTATTTACCGTGTGTGTGTGTGTTAATACTCCTTATCATATTCTTCAATTATAAAACGTGATTGAATGATAATAATAATAATAATAATAATAATAATAATAATAATAATAATAATAATAATAATAATAATAATAATAATAATAATAATAATAATATATTCATTATCATTATTATTATTACTCTCGTCCTCGGCATTCTTATCCTACCCTGTCCTTCTGAACCACGCTAAGATTAAGATGGGTGGCAAGATTGGGCAGGTGGGTGGCGAGCCTGGGTGGGTGGGTGAGTGGGTGGGTGGGTGGGCGGGTAGGATGGGTGGGTGGGCGGTAGGAAGGTGGGTGGGTGGTAGGGGGTTGTAATTATCGTCACCAGCTCTGGTTGTTGGAGTATGTGTTGAGAGTTAACAAGGTGCGCCTCGTCTATCTTGAGGCGATGCTGGGTGGTGGGCGGCGCGGGTGGGTGGCGCGAGTGGGTGGTCACCGCGCACTGTATAAGGCCAAACACGCACCTCCAGGCACAAGTCTTACACGACCCTCTGATGAAGTCGTCATATCACTCTCCCCCCTCCCCTCCTCCCCCTCCCCTCCTCCTCCTCTGCAGCTGTGGTTATTGCTTCCCTTGTTGTCATCATCTGTTGCTGTTACTGCTAGGTGATGTGGGTGGTGGTGCTGTGGTGTGATGCTGTGGTGGTGATGCTGTGGTGGTGATGCTGTGGTGGTGATGATGTTATCGGTGTTGTTGGGGTGTGGTGTAGTGTGGTGTTGTGTGGTGTGGTGTGGTGTCTCTCCCTTCTCCAGGAACTATGGCTACGACCTTTCACAGTACGTGCTTGTTCCTGGGGATGGGAGAGGAAGGAGAGGAAAGGGGAAGACGAGGAGATGGGGGGGAAGAGGGAGGAAAAGAGAAGAGGAAGGAGGAAAAGTAGGTGAGAGGGAAGAAGGAAAAGAAAGGGGGGGGAAGGAAGGAGGAAAATTAAAGAAGGAGGGAGGGGAAAGGGAGGGGGGAGAAGGATGAGAAACAAAAAACACAAAACGCAAAAGAAAGAAAATTAAGAAGCAAAAATCAAAGAAGTAAAAGAAGAACTGACACTTGATAGCGATTTCATTACACCGAAATGGCTACCGTCACCTCGCCAATTTTAATACCACCATGACTATTACTCCACTACACCGAGCTCTTGGGTTGAACAATATCTGTGTCAAGTTTCAAGAGAATCCGTCCTTTCCTTCAAGAGTTATCACGTACACAGTAAGGACAGACCAAGCGACCAGACGGACACACCACGACGCGCTCCATAACACGACATTGGAGGACAGGTATAGAATGTAATGGTATTATTAGGATGGCGCCTCCCGTCCTTCGTCCCCTCCCTCCTTCGTTCCCTCCCTCCTTCCCTCCTTTCGTTCTTTCCCTCCTTCCCTCCTTTCCTCCTCCCCCCCTTCCTTCCCTCCTTTTCAGACAAGCGCTAGAGGGCTAACTCACCCCCCCCCCTCTACCTCACCCCCACACACAAGGTAAACTACCCCTTGAGGGACCCATGACACTACGGTATTCTTGAAGGTGTCTTAAGTTGAATATTCCTCCCAAATGAAGACATAAGCTCCGCGTAAAACATCCAAAATGACGTCAAAATTACGCTGAGACTTTACCTTAACTAGACACATTAACTTATTATCTACAAGACCATTAAATGAAGTTAAAGTGAACGTATCTAGTTAAGGTAGAGTTTATTTTTATTTTGAGATCATTTTGGGTGTTATTTCAGGTGACTTATACCTGAAGTTGATTAATTAAAGGTGTTAAAGGCGACAAACTTTCTAACCGTACGAATCATTTAGGAAAATATGTGTTAATAGACGAACCTTGGTGTTGGAAAGTCGTTGTCTTTCTTTTGCTACCACAATTACTAACCTTCATCACAGCTACTACTAACTTTTACCACTACCACAACTACTAACCTTCACCACTACCACGGCTACCAACCCTCATCACTATAACCCATCACAACCTACCAGCTTCACCACCACTATTCCTCTACCACCACCATTACGCTTACCACACAACTCTCTCTCCTCGTCAACTACTATCACCACCATCACACTCTCTCCTCCTACCACCACCACCACTACCACCACTCTCTCCTACCACCATCATTATACCTACTACCACCACTACCACCACTTTTAATCCCCCAACCCTCACTTTACAGATCACTTACCCACTTCTACAACTTTTTAAATGCTGTAAAAACTTTGAGGTCGTTTCACATATGCCAGACTGACGGACGTACTGCTGGTCAGAGAGGCGTAACCCACAGCCCCCCTTTTGACTGACGACTCTGACCTCTTTGACCCTAGTGGTTAAAGGCGATAATGATCTTAATTCATGTAGGGAAGGTTAAGGCTTTACTCAACCTGTCCACAACTCTATTTTTTTTTTTCGGGGGAAGACAGAATTATTTATGCTCTAGTAAAAATAGTGTGTGTGTGTGTGTGTGTGTGTGTATGTATGTATGTATGTATGTATGTATGTATGTATGCTTTCTTTCCTCGGATTCGACCAGGTTGCATTTTTGTGTGTGTTCGCCCCTACCGTTTAGATCTAGAGGGAAGGAAAGGAAAATGGGAGGGGAGGGGGGCCGAGAGGGGTTGGGGAGAGGGGGTGGGGAGAGGGGGTGGGGAGGGGAGGAGAGGGATAATGGGTGACACTGAATATCTAGGAATCAACCACCCCCACCACCCTCTCACCAAAACAACCATCCCTACCACAACAGCCACCCCTACCACAACAACCCCACACCACAACAACCCCCCCCCCTACTAGCTACAAGTCTACCCCACACCTCGGTCACTGGACAATCACAACCTAACCTAACCTAACCTAACCTAACCAAGTGTGGCGAGGCCTTGAAACTGTCACAGGAAACATCAGTGAGTGTGTGTGGTGTGTCGTGTGTGTGGTGTGTAGTGTGGTGTAGGGGTGTGGTGATGGTGTGGGGATGTGGGGGTAGTGTGGTTATGTGTTGATAGTATGTGGTGTAGTGGTATGGAGATGATGGTGGTTATAGTGTGGTGGTGGTGTGGTGGTGGTGGTGGGTGGGACACAGTGGGTGCACGAGGACAAGCCAACACTGTGGTGATACACAATGGGTCTCTGACAGTGAGGTAGATGAGCCAGTGTGCCTCTACCTCCTAGTGCCTCTACCTCCAAGTGCCTCTACCTCCTAGTGCCTCTACCTCCAAGTGCCTCTACCTACTAGTGCCTCTACCTCCAAGTGCCTCTACCTCCTAGTGCCTCTACCTCCAAGTGCCTCTACCTACTAGTGCCTCTACCTCCAAGTGCCTCTACCTCCTAGTGCCTCTACCTAAGTGCCTCTACCTCCAAAGTGCCTCTACCTCCAAGTGCCTCTACCTCCTAATACCTCTACCTCCTAATACCTCGACCTCCGAGTGCCTCTACCTCCGAGTGCCTCTACCTCCGAGTGCCTCTACCTCCAAGTGCCTTTACCTGCAACTGCCTCTACCTCCCAGTGCCTCTACCTCCAAGTGCCACTACCTCCTAGTGCCTCTTCCTCCTAGTGCCTCTACGTCCTAGTGCCTACCTCCTAGTGCCTCTTCCTCCCTAGTGCCTCGTCCTAGTGCCTCTACCTCTTAGTCACCCACCATAAGACTTACATTTTTAGTGATTTTGGCCAAAATTAGATTTCTTAAAAAATCACAGTATGGGTACTCTGAGCTTGCTGATTGATTATGTGGTCACGTTCCCTGATTGCAGAAGTATTAGTGGGCAAGAGAAATATTATGAAAAGATTTGGCATTTTTCAATGCTAATTACTCTCATCAACTATAGGTTTCAAGGTGTGATTTAGGGTTTTATGTGTTATTCTGAAAGTACTTAATTAGTTGAACCCCTTAAACTTCAATTCTGAAAAAAAACTATATTTTGGTCAAAATTTTGTAAGGTATAAGACTTACATTTTGGTGATTTTTATTAAAATTAGATTTGCTGAAAAATCAAGTGTCGTTACTCCTGAGCTTGCTGATTATGACATATTGGTCCTGATTCGTTGCAGAGTAATTAGGGGGCAAAAATGGCCCTTCAAAATAATACTGACATTTTCAATGCTAATTACTCATCAACTATGGGTTTCAAGGTGTGATTTAGTGTTTTGTGTATTATTCTGAAAGTACTTAATTGGTTAAACGCTTAAATTTCAATTCTGAGAAAAAAGAGTATATTTTGGTCCAAAAAATTTTGTAGGTAAAGACTTGCATTTTTGGTGATTTTTGGCCAAAATTAGATTTGCTGAAAATCACAGTATATAGAACAAGGCTGCTGATTATGACTATGTGGTCCACGATTCGATTGAAGGTAATTAGTGTGCAAAAATGATCCTTGAAAAGATTTTGCAGCATTTTTCAATGCTATTACTCATCAACCTATCAGGTTCAAGGTGTGATTTAGTGTTTGTGTGTTATTCTGAAAGTACTTGGTGTTAAAAGCCATAAATTTCAATTCTGAAAAAAGTATATTTTGGTCCAAGAATTTTGTAAGGTAAAAGACTTGCATTTTTGGTGATTTGGGCCAAAATTAGATTTTGCTGAAATCACAGTATAGGTACTCCTAGAGCACTTTGATTATCACTACGTGGTCCTGATTCGATTGCAGAGTAATTAGTGGGCAAAATGACACTTGAAAGATTTTACTGACATTTTCAATACTATTACTCATATCCTTCTGGGTTTCCAAGAGGTGTGATTTGGTACTGTTTGTGTATTTATTCTGAAAGTACTTAATTGGTTAAACGCCAATTTAATTCTGAAAAAAGCATATTTTGGTAAAAAAGAATTTTGTAGGTAAAAGACATACATTTTTTGGTGATTTTGGCTAAGAATTAGATTTTTGCTGAAAAATCACAGAATGGGTACTCTTAGACTTGCTAATTATCACTACGTGGTCCACGATTCGATTGCAGAAGTAATTGTAGTGGGCAAATGACATGAAAAGATTTTACTGACATTTCAATGCTAATTACTCATCAACTATGGGTTTTCCAGAGTGTGATTTAGTGTTTGTGTGTTATTCTGAAAGTACTTGGTGGTTAAACCCCTTAAATTTCAATTCTGAGAAAAAAGTATATTTTGGTCAAAAAATTTTGTAAGGTAAAGACTTACATTTTTGGTGATTTTGGCAAAAATTAGATTTTTGCTGAAAATGCAGTATGGGTACTCCTGAGCTAGCTGATAATGACTATGTGGTCACGATTCGATTGCAGAGTAATTAGAGGGGCAAAATGACCCTTCAAATATTTTACTGACATTTTTTCAATGCTAATTACTCATCAACTATGGGTTTTCAAGGTGTGATGATTTAGTGTTTGTGTGTTATTCTGAAGAATTGTAATTGGTTAAAACCCTTAAATTTCAATTACAGAGAGAAAAAAGTATATTTTGGTCCAAAAATTTTGTAAGGTATAGACTTACATTTTGGTGATTTTGGCCAAAAATTAGATTTTGCTGAAAATCACAGTATGGGTACTCCTAGGCTTGCTGATTAACGACTATGTGGTCCACGATTCGATTTGCAGAGTAATTGGTGAGCCATGTTATAGAAATATTTTACTGACATTTTCAATGCTAATTACTCATCAACTATGGGTTTCCAGGTGTGATTTAGTGTTTGTGTGTTATTCTGAAAGTATGAGTGGGTTAAACCCTTAAATTTCAATTCTAGAGAAAAAAAGTATATTTTGGTCAAAATTTTTATGGAGTAAAAGACTTACATTTTTGGTGATTTTTGGCAAAATTAGGTTTTTTCAAAAATACAGTATAGATTGCTCTAGACACGCTGATTATGACTATGTGGTCACGATTCGATTTTTGGAAAATTAGTGGGCAAATGATATGAAATATTTTACTGACATTTTTGATATGCTAATTACTCGTAACTAACAGGTTTCCAAGGTGTGATTTAGTGTTTGTGTGTTATTCTGAAGAAATTACTTAATTGGTTATACCTTAAATTTCAGTTACAGGAAAAAAGTATATTTTGGTCCAAAATTTTGTATAGTAAAGACTTGCATTTTTGGTGATTTTTTATTTAAAATTAGATTTTACTTTAAAAATCACAGTACTGTATAAATTACTCCTGGGCTTGCTGATTGCGACTATACGATTCGATTGAAGAGAGTAATTAGTGTGCAAAATGATCCTTGAAGATTTTACTGAGCATTTTCAATGCTAATTACTCATCAACTATGGGTTTTCAAGGTGTAATTTAGTGTTTGTATTATTCTAGAAGTACTTAATTGGACGACATAAATTTCAATTCTGAAAAAAAAGCATATTTTGGTCAAAAATTTTGTAGGTAAAAGACATACATTTTTTGGTGATTTTTTGGCCAAAATTAGATTTTGCTGAAAAATCACAGAATGGGTACTCTTGGGCTTGCTGATTATACTATGTGGTCCACGATTCTGATTGCAGAGTAATTAGTGGGCAAAAGCGCATTGAAGATTTTACTGACATTTTTCAATGCTAATTACTCATCAACTATATGGGTTCAAGGTGATTTAGTGTTTGTGTGTTGTTAAAGTATGAGTGAGTTCCAAACCCCTTAAATTTCAATTCTGAAAAAAAGTATATTTGGTCAAAAATTTTTTGCTGTGAGTAAAGACTTTGTTTTGAATTTTTTGGCCAAAATTAGATTTGCTGAAAAATCACAATATGGTACTCCTGAGCTAGCTGATAATGACTATGTGGTCCAAGATTCGATTTCAGAGTGAATTAGGGCAAAATGACCCTTCAAATATTTTACTGACATTTTTCAATGCTAATTACTCATCAACTCTCAGGTTTCCAAGGTGTGATTTAGTGTTTGTGTGTTATTCTGAAAGTACTTGGTGGTTAACCCTTGAGAATTTCAGATTCTACCAGAGAAAAAAAAAGTATATTTTGGTAAAATTTTGTAAGGTAAAAGACTTACATTTTTGGTGATTTTTGGCCAAAAATTAGATTTTGCTGAAAATCACAGTATGGGTACTCCTGAGCTTGCTGATTATGACTATGTGGTCCACGATTCGATTGCAGAGTAATTAGTGGGCAAAATGACCCTTGAAAGATTTTACTGACATTTTTCAATGCTAATTACTCATCAACTATGGGTTTCCAAGGTGTGATTTAGTGTTTGTGTGTTATTCTGAAAGTACTTAATTGGTTAAACCCCTTAAATTTCAATTCTGAGAAAAAAGCATATTTTGGTCAAAAATTTTGTAAGGTAAAAGACTTACATTTTTGGTGATTTTTGGCCAAAAATTAGATTTTGCTGAAAATCAAAGAATGGGTACTCCTGGGCTTGCTGATTATCACTATGTGGTCCACGATTCGATTGCATAGTAATTAGTGGGCAAAATGACACTTGAAAGATTTTACTGACATTTTTCAATGCTAATTATTCATCAATTATGGGTTTCCAAGGTGTGATTTAGGGTTTGTGTGTTATTCTGAAAGTACTTAATTACTTAGACCCGTTAAATTTCAATTCTGAGAAAAAAGTATATTTTGTTCAACAATTTTGTAAGGTAAAAGACTTACGTTTTTGGTGATTTTTGGCCAAAAATTAGATTTTGCTGAAAATCACAGTATGGGTACTCCTGAGCTAGCTGATAATGACTATGTGGTCCACGATTCGATTGCAGAGTAATTAGAGGGCAAAATGACACTTGAAAGATTTTACTGACATTTTTCAATGCTAATTACTCATCAACTATGGGTTCCAAGGTGTGATTTAGTGTTTGTGTGTTATTCTGAAAGTACTTAATTGGTTAAACCCCTTAAATTTCAATTCTAAGAAAAAAGCATATTTTGGTCAAAAATTTTGTAAGGTAAAAGACTTACGTTTTTGGTGATTTTTGGCCAAAAATTAGATTTTGCTGAAAATCACAGTATGGGTACTCCTGAGCTTGCTGATTATGACTATGTGGTCCACGATTCGATTGCAGAGTAATTAGAGGGCAAAATGACCCTTGAAATATTTTACTGACATTTTCCAATGCTAATTACTCATCAACTATGGGTTTCCAAGGTGTGATTTAGTGTTTGTGTGTTATTCTGAAAGTACTTAATTGGTTAAACCCCTTAAATTTCAATTCTGAGAAAAAAGTATATTTTGGTCAAAAATTTTGTAAGGTAAAAGACTTACATTTTTGGTGATTTTTGGCCAAAAATTAGATTTTGCTGAAAATCACAGAATGGGTACTCCTGGGCTTGCTGATTATGACTATGTGGTCCACGATTCGATTGCAGAGTAATTAGTGGGCAAAATGACCCTTGAAATATTTTACTGACATTTTCCAATGCTAATTACTCATCAACTATGGGTTTCCAAGGTGTGATTTAGTGTTTGTGTGTTATTCTGAAAGTACTTAATTGGTTAAACCCCTTAAATTTCAATTCTGAGAAAAAAGTATATTTTGGTCAAAAATTTTGTAAGGTAAAAGACTTACGTTTTTGGTGATTTTTGGCCAAAAATTAGATTTTGCTGAAAATCACAGTATGGGTACTCCTTAGCTTGCTGATTATGACTATGTTGTATGTGGTATGGTGGTGGGGCTGTGGTGGTGGTAGTGGGTGTGGTGGTGGTGGTGGTGGGTGTGATGGTGGTGGGTGTGGATATGGTAGGTGTGGTGATGGTGGGTGTGGTGATGGGGGTGTGGTGATGGGGGTGTGGTGATGGGGTGTGGTGATGGGGTGTGGTGATGGGGTGTAGTGCAGTTGGGTTGTGGTGGTTGTAGGTGTGGTGGTGGTGGGTGTGGTGGTGATGGGGATGGTTGTGGGTGTGGTGATGGGTGTGGTGATGGGGTGTGGTGATGGGGTGTGGTGATGGGGTGTGGTGATGGGGTGTGGTGATTGGGTTGTGGTGGTTGTGGGTGTGGTGGTGGTGGGTGTGTGGTGGTGATGGGGATGGTTGTGGGTGTGGTGATCGGGGTGTGGTGGTGATCAGGGGTGTGGTGGTGGGGTGTTGGAGTGCCTTAGTGGTGGTGGGTGTAGTGGTGGGGTGTGGAGGTGTAGTGGTGTGGGGGTGTGGTGGTGTGGGGGTGTGGTGGTGGTGGGTGTGGTGGTGGTGGGTGTGGTGGTGGTGGGTGTGGTGGTGGTGGTGCAGGTGTGGTGGTGGTGGGTGTGGTGGTGGGGTGTCGTGGTGGGGTGTGTGGTGGTGGTGGGTGTGTGGTGGTGGTGGGTGTGGTGGTGGTGGGTGTGGTGGTGGTGCGTTGTGGTGGTGGTGGGTGTGGTGGTGGTGGGTGTGGTGGTGGGGTGTAGTGGTGGGGGGTGTGTGGTGGTAGGGGTGTGGTGGTGGCGGTGTGGTGGTGGCGGTGTGGTGGTGGGGGTGATAGTGGTGGGGGTGTGGTGGTGGGGGTGTGTGGTGAGGTGGGGGTGGTGGGGTGTGGGGGGGTGTGGTGGTGGGGGGTGGGGGTGTGGTGGTGGGGGGTGGGGGTGTAGTGGTGGGGGGTGGATTTATAACCTCTCTTCCCAGTGATACACACGAGGGCCGCTCGGACAGACAAACACGACACAGTTAGCCCTAAACACGTGTGAGGCGAGGCATAACAGGTGGGGGTGTAGTGGTGGGGGGTGGATTTATAACCTCTCTTCCCAGTGATACACACGAGGGCCGCTCGGACAGACAAACACGACACAGTTAGCCCTAAACACGTGTGAGGCGAGGCATAACACACACAGAGACTATACAGTACATATTCAAGGTAGATGTGAGAAGTCAGACTACGCCAGGCTAACGTGCGCCCGCCCTCTGCCTGCACTGACGGAGTGAAGGATAATATAAACATACTGGGGTTTTGAGATATTGAAGTGAGGAGTGTGTGTGTGCGCCCCCATCTGCCTCCACTGGCGTTATCCTGGATTGAGAATTAAAGAAAAAAAAAGTCAAGCACTTTTAGGTTTAGGTGTGCATTCATTCTCTCTCTCTCTCTTACCTTAACGAGGTCGTCCTGGGTGTTAAAGTCCTTGTTACACTCCCTCCAGTGGCAGTGAGTCTCGATGAAATCCGGAGGCTCTTCCTTGAGTCCGTCGTCGTCCCTGGCCGAGGCACTCACAGCCCCACACGCCCCGGAGGTGGTACTCGACGCTTCCTTCTTCACCTTGGAGGAGTTCTTGTCCTCCTCCATCGTGCTGGATATCGTCGGCGAGGCCTTCTTCTCCGCCTACAGGAGCAGAGGAACATAGTGTTTAAAAAATCTCCAGCATTCGTAAAATCCCACAGAAAAATTCGCTACAGTGATTTCAAAACTTTCTTCCCGTTTATGTAAGTCGTAACAAACTTTCAAAACAATTTCCATTACATTCTGTCAACAAATTTCAATACACACACACACACACACTTGTTTCTCACTTCTATTATCTCTCTCAGTCTCTATCACTGTAATATTTACTTTCTCTCCGACTGTCTCTCACGTACTCTCCCTATCTCTCTCACTACCTATCTCATTTATCCATCTTTCCTGCCTTTCTCACAGGACCATCACGTCTTACTCACCTCAATCTTGGGCGGTAACGTGGGTAAAGTTGGCTGTGAGGAGAGGGAGAAGAGACTGTGATGTGTGGTGAGGGAAGGACTGTGTTGAAGGAGAGGACTCGGAGCCAGGAACGGCGACCCAGGTAACGACGCCCCTCTCATTAGGTGTGCCTGTAGCTGCTGCAGGTGAGTCGCCGCCCCGACCCCAGGGTGCATCCCCAGCGCCGGCGAGATGGCTCCTGTGGGTGGAAAGAGAGAGAGAGAGAGAGAGAGATTGGAGATGTGAAATAGCTCCTGCAAGTGAAAAATATAAATTGCTGGGGATGGATTTTGACAACACCAGCGTGAACAGAGGCAGAGAGACACGAGGGCGGGGGGGGGGGTTATAATATAATACCAGAGTTAATAAACAGGACTGCCAGGACAGGTGAACAAGCGCCAGAACACCTGGTATGTGCTGTAAGTCCATAAGATAAAGGCACAGAACTGATTGAATTAAGCTAAACTACAAACTTCGAGAGATTAAAACGGCGTCAATATTGCGCTGAGCCTACTGTAACTAAATACGTTCTCTGGCGCCTGTTAGAAGGATAGCTAAGGACAGTACCTACCCACACTAATGACACCTGAGACTCACCTGCGGAAAGGTGTCCGTAGGAGCCACTGGCGGAGGAGGACCTGGAGCCGTTCATGATGGAGACGAGAGAGTTGGGGCTGAAGCGGATCATTGAGTTGATATCGAAGGAGTCGCTGTAGGGGGAGGAACTCAACGCCCGCTTGCGGCTCTGGCGTAGACTGGGCCGCGGCGACGGTAACCGGGAACCTGCAGAGAATGTGAAGGAGTGATGATGATAATAATAATTATAATAATAATAATAATAATAATAATAATAATAATAATAATAATAATATGACACCTGATAAAGTACTTCACAAAAAAGAAATAAAGTTAATACAATAAGAATGCCTATCAGAGTACTGTATACACACACACACACACACACACACACACACACACACACACACCAATACGACAGAGAACGTTACGCCAGACATCTCATCAAAGGAATCCCGTTTGTCTACGTTTTACCAGACAGATGTTATTATGAAATGACGTTACTTATAACTTTCCATACGTCGTTTTGGTAATTAGGACAATGATAAAATTATCAATACTTCGACTATATACAGATCCTGATTTAGCATTATCATAAACGACCTTTACTGAGATTGTAAGCAAACCTAATTTACGGTCAGGAATAAGTCGTCTACTTTTACTAAATCATTTATGACTGAACAAAGATACGTCTTATACTTGTGTCATCTTTATCTTTCATATTCGGAGATAATTTGTTTATATTCGTGTTTACATTCGTTTTTATAGCCACATGAAGTAGTGGTATTCAACACACACACACACACACACACACACACACACACACACACACACACACACACACACACACACACACACACACACACACACACCTTTGTATCAATAGTATCCAAGAAAGTAACGTTGGAGAATGACCAAAAGGAAAGTGCCCATCACAAAGACTATCACAGGGTAAGTACACACTATTTAAGGTACTGTCGTAGAGGAGGTGTAAGGGAGGGAGAGAGGGAAGGAGGTATCTGGGAGGTGGGCAGTGTCAGTAGTATGCAGGACAGTGACAGCGGGAGACATTGGTGTGAAAAATGACACGAGGAATATGCAAGAGCCATCAGTGAGCCATATATAAGGCTTAATCCTCTCTCTCTCTCTCTCTCTCTCTCTCTCTCTCTCTCTCTCTGTAACTTGGTTGGATCAATCTTATAGTGTCGGGGAGGAATGAGAATTGAAAAAAGAAGAGAGAAGGGATGATGGGGAGGGAAAAGGGAGGGGGTGTTGGGGGTACGGGGGGATGAGAGGAAGGGTGTAGGAGGAAGGTCTGAAAGAGGGGAAGGAAATGAGGGAAAGAGGTGGTAGTAGTAGTAATAGTAGTAGTAGTAGTAGTAGTAGTAGTAGTAGTAGTAGTAGTAGTAGTAGTAGTAGTAGTAGTAGTAGTAGTAGTAGTAGTAGTAGTAGGAGGAGGAGAGGAAGTGTAACCACAATCGACAACCACCATCACCACAATAGCCGCCACCACGACAACCGCCACCATCACCACCACAATCGGCATCACCAAACAGAACCACTACAACAACCCAATCACCAACATTACTACAACCACCAGCCCTACACCAAGAGGATAAGTAGACATGATAGGGAGGTGGGTAAGTGGCAGTAAGTAGGTACGTATTATTATGTAGATACGTAAATAGGTAGGTAGGTAGGTAGGTAGGTAGGTAGGTAGGTAGGTAGGTAGGGAGGGAGGTAAGTAGGCAAGCAGGTAGGTAGGTAAGTAGGCAAGCAGGTAGGTAGGTAAGTAGGCAAGCAGGTAGGTAGGTAGGTGAGCGTCGTCAAGTAATAAGGATGATGGTGAGTGGTTGATGGTCGGGCGAGCGGCAGCCTATCACAGCTGGCCACGCACTCCATCCATCACTCCGCCATGACCAGAATACGCCACCAAGCCTAACCTCCATTATATCCATCCTCATCCTCCTTCCCTATAACTATTCCATGATATCATCCAACGCTGATGAATGATAAGGATGTCGGATGGTAATGTGTCGGGAGATGTGTGCGAGGTAAGCGATGGGCGGTGTGATAAAAGGCATGTTGTTTGTTGTAAAGGGGAGGAGGAGGAGGAGTAGCGAGGTGGGGGGAATATTACTTTTAACCGTGGCTGATAATGAAGACATTGGACGCTGTGGGGGAAGCTTGTTTTGTATCCCCTGCAATCAAACGCTAGTCTCACCAAACACACTTACCCGGGCACCTCTCTCTCTCCCTCCTTCTTCTTCTTCCTCCTCCTCCAGGGCGACTGACCACACCACGCGTTCATGACCTATCGCGGTATTAGATTGTCTCCTGCAGAAATAGTTAGTGAGCAATTCTCCTCTTCCTGCGGCGGGTAATTCTGAGGTTCTTAAAACACTGGCTGCTTCTTGTGTTGTGATGATCAGTTGTTTTATTTAGAATGTGCACGAAATATTGTAGAGGAAGGAAGGAAGGAAGGAAGGAAGGTCTACTTTTTCGCTGTTGACTGGAGTGCAATATGTGGGTACAGAAACCTCAAGAAAGTGAATGAGGCAAGCCGAATGCACGCGCGCGCACACACACACACACACACACACACACACACACACACACACACACACACACACACACACACACACACTTTATATACAGAAAAGTGCATCCTCCTCTTCCTCCTTATTACCGTAAAGTGGAACTCTCAACACACTTCCACATACAAAGTCGCAAGGAAAAACAAACAAGAACGTTTAGTTTAGGACATGAACAACGTTTTCATTGGCAAAACACTTAAAAAAACGTTCGTAAAATATTAATTCGTCATAGTTGAAGTTAAAAGAACGTAAGGAATATATTTGGCTTGATATTAAATAAATGAATCTAGTTAGGTCGCAGTTATCGGTGTGTGTGCTTTACCTCCTCTAGTCATTCAGTAAGTTACATTCTTATATCGTCAGGTAGGAGGAATATTACACCGTCAGAATGTTGAAGAATGTGAACCCAAATCGTTTTTATGTGGTGAAGTGGGAACACATTTTATGCACTGTTGCGTTTCAGTTTGAGTGTCTGGCCACACAACCCATCATGATACAAGACGCTACAGGGCCACGCGTAGACTGTATCATTAAGGCTACAGCGATCATTGTTCCTACATACTTAAATGATCAGTCACGAGGCTACAAAACGCTTGCTCAGACACACACACACGCGAGGACGTCCCCATGCAGCAAGACCGCGTTGAGATAATAACTTATCCACGCTATAATACTCCTCTACGCAGCAGTTATCACCCCCTCGGTAATATATCTCCACGCTAGAGTTTACAGCGGGCCACCTCTAACGATGCTTAAATGGGGAACAATTCTTTGATCAGCGGAGCGTAACATTTCCAATCATGGAGAATGGTGATAGCGCCAAGTTGCTTATTACCGCTCAGATCACAGTCATTGTCTCCATTACTGTCAAAAATGTCTGTGTAGATGTGGGTCCTATACTTTACTCTGACAAATTTCCATGTCTCTTAACTTTGGAGTGTTTTTTTTACTACCTTCTTTTTTATTGAAAGGTTATGCCAGCGACTGTCAGTAAGACTTAAAATTCGTTCATCAGCTGCATGGACTGGAGAGGTCAAAGTATTGTGTTCGTTTCAATCGTATAATGAGACTGTAACCTCGACGCTTGGGATACGATTCGATCCCCCGCCCCCCCAAAAAATATGAACCTCCAAACCCCAGATAAACGATCATAGACTAACCCACAGATGTCTATATCAAACAAATGTAACACCAATGACTGTGTTTATAAGTTACGTACAAGATAGTGGTGTGGAGGGCAGCTGTCAGATGAAGCCACGCGGAGGGCGGGCGGGCGGGCGGGCAACTTTGGCTTAAAGAATTAGCAAGAAGATCTCACCTGCGGCGCCTTCTGAGGTTAGATGGTGTGTCTCTCTCTCCGGACGACCACAATTACTGTTATTTACCTCCATTACTGTCAATACCCTGATGTGACGCTGCATGCAACCTGGCCAAGTGAGCGTGTGTGTGTGTGTGTGTGTACCTTTCTAGTCTATAAACCCTCTGCGACTACGGCGGGAAAAGGGTACATCAGCGTGAGTCCTGTGTTGCGTCTGTCCTCCTGATCCCGACGGTGTGGAGAGAGAGAGAGAGAGAGAGAGAGAGAGAGAGAGAGAGAGAGAGAGAGAGAGAGAGAGAGAGAGAGAGAGAGAGAGAGAGAGAGAGAGAGAGAGAGAGAGAGAGAGCTACAACACACGCTCAAATTATTATTAGTTTCCTGTTGTTTTTTGTTCACATCCAGACACCTCAGGTATTTTTGTATGTATTCTCTATTATGTATCTTTTTTATGTATTGTGTATTTTGTGTGTATCAATATGTATTTTTAGGTATCATGACTATTATTTTATATAGTGTGTATTTCTATGTATTATGCATCTTTATGTATTACGTATCTTAATGTATTTATGTATGTTATGGTGTGTGTGTGTATGTGTGGTAGTATGATGACAGAAGCCCAGTACCACACACACACACACACACACAAGACAAACTCCTAACACACTACCACCCATCTCTCTTGTAGCCCACCCATCTCTCTTGTAGCCCACCCATCTCTCTTGTAGCCCACCCATCTCTCTTGTAGCCCACCCATCTCTCTTGTAGCCCACCCATCTCTCTTGTAGCCCACCCATCCCTCTTGTAGCCCACCCATCCCTCTTGTAGCCCACCCATCCCTCTTGTAGCCCACCCATCCCTCTTGTAGCCCACCCACCACCGCCCATGTAGCCCACCCTAGCCACACATGCACGGGACACAATAAACACGGCCGCGCCTCCACCAATCACAACCCACGCTGAAATTCGAGAGTTCCCAGAGGACCAGCCTTCGTCTAGCTCACAGCAGCGCCCTTCACGGCTTACGTGGGGCGCCCTCACGCTCTGTCCGGGGCCCAGTATGTGGTATCTTCATGCTCTGTCCGGGGCCCAGCATGTGGTGCCCTCATGCTCTGTCCGGGGCCCATTGAAAGTTCTCCTACGTTCTGTCTGGGGCCCTGTGTGAAGTATCCTTACGCTTTATCCGGGCCCAGTAAATGGGCTCTTATGCTCTGTCCAGGGCCCAATGAATGAGTTCTTAAGCTCTGTCCGGGGCCCAATAATGAGCTTATCTAGGCTCTTCGCGGTTCCAAGTAATACGGATTCCACATGATCTTCCTGGGGCTTAGTGAAAGGTTTCAGTATGCTCTGCCCGGGGCCCCCACATAGTATTCCCTTATGCTCTGCCCGGGGCCCGTACAGGGCTCCCTTATGCTCGGCCCAGGGCCCAGTACAGGGATCCATTATGCTCTGCCCGGGGCTTCTATACGCTGGCAGGAAATTACACTGCAGTTATGGCAGGAATTCGTCATTATATGTACGATTTGTATCTGTACACACACACACACACACACACACACACACACACGCTCACACACACACACACGCTCACACACACATCGCCTCACACGCTCACACACACACACACTCACACACACACACACTCACACGCTCACACACACACACACACACACACGTGTTTTGCATGGATTGGGTTCCTGTTCTAATGTTTTTGCCGAGGGTCGTGTGTGTTTGTTTATATTTCGAGAACTGTGTGTGTGTATGTGTGTGTGTGTGTGTGTGTGTGTGTGTGTATGTGTGTGTGTGTGTGTGTATGTGTATGTGTGTGTATGTGTGTGAGTGAGTGAGTGTGTGTGTATGTGTGTGTGTGTGTGTGTGTGTGCGAAAACAGAAACTACAGTACACTCGTAGACTATTTGAAACCGCCTCTCTCTCTGTTTACCTCTCTCCGTTTTTTTCTATTTTCTGTCTGTCTGTCTGTCTGTTTGTCTGCCTCTCTGCCTGTCTCTGTGTCTGTCTGTCTGTCTGTCTGTCTGTATATATGTATGTATGTCTGTCTCTGTCTATCAATCGTCCTGATAGCTAGTCTGAACTCTCTCTCTCTCTCTCTCTCTCTCTCTCTCTCTCAGTCATTGTCACTCTTGTCTTCCTTATTATTGTTCTTTTCCTGCCATGGTTGTACGTCCAGATCACACCGTCTTAACCACCACCTCCTCCATAAGGTCGAGAATGCCTATATTAACCTGGTGAGAGCCTCGACCTTAACCTGTCTATGTGGTGGAGCATACTCTTGCCCCTTAGTCGGTATATTCGGGGGTCCTGTCATGGTCAACAGCTCTTAAATACGTGAGTGATGATTCTCTCTCTCTCTCTCTCTCTCTCTCTCTCTCTCTCTCTCTCTCTCTCTCTTCACATCTCTTGTATTTATGAAGGGACTGTACAGTATATGTGAACAAAAGAGAGACAGACAGAAAGACAGACAGACAGACAGACAGACAGCCAGACAGACAGACAGACAGACAGACAAAGATATATCGATCAGAAAGAGAGAGAGAGAGAGAGAGAGACTGTACGCAGCCCAAGTGAGATAGAAACAGCAGGGGAGAGACAGTGCATGAGAGACGCCCCCACCTGAGGGACTCCACCTTGGCTAGAAGGGTTAAGAGACGTTAAGAGATAATCATGGAATGAGGGAGGGAGTGTGAGGGAGAGATGGAGAAATAGAGATAGTAGTGAGGGAGAAGGGATGGAGAGATTGTATAGAGGGATAGGGGATGGGAGGGAGGTGGTGGAGAGATGGAGAGATAGGAGAGAGGCAGCCAGGTGGAAAAAGAGACGGGTGGCAGCAGGGAGAGATGTTGGCTGGGGAGCGAGACACTCAACAGCAACATGACAGTGTAGAGAGATGCTGATGAGATAAGGAGAGAGAGAGAGAGAGAGAGAGACTACCATAAGGCAGATACCAACTCACAACCACCATTTTTAATCCATATATGACCTTGAACTTTGACCTTTTACAACCCCCCAAAACATAACAACTCTAGGGATTGTTATAGTGAACATAAGAACCAAGTATGATCACTATAGCTCTACCCGTTGTGAAGTTATAGTGGTGACAAACTTACAGACACAAACTCACATAAAACGGTGAACAAAAACATGATCACTAACTTTTCGTAAACATATGTAATTATCTCTCAGGGGTCAAAGGTCAAGGACACACACACACACACACACATTCCCTAGTTGGTTGTACAATTATGGGAGTCTTGTGGTTAGGGTTCTGGCAACATTGTCGCTACAGGTACAGGTGTGTGTGTGTGTGTGTGTGTGTGTGTGTGTGTGTGTGTGTACAGGTGTGACTCTGCAGGTAGTAATGGTGGACGATTGACTTTGGCAACACTGGGGAGCTTCTTCAATGGACTGTCACCTCTCCCCTCTCCTCCCCACCTCCTATCCCCTTCTTCTCTCCCCTTCCCTCCCCATCAGAACCCTTGTTGGCAAGGGCTATGGAATTAACATCACCTATGCTCGTACTTTCTATCTTCACTTCATTCGTTCTGTAGTTGACTATCATGCTCTCCATCTTGTGACTATTCCACCTAAACAACTCAACAGCCTCGAGGTAGTGCAAAATGAAGCCATGCGCATCATCCTAGGTTGCCCAAAATCAACCAGAATTGTAAACATGAGGAAAGAGCTCGGACTGCCCTCCCTATCTGAGAGGATAGCTCTACTTAATACCATGTTTTGTGTCAAAGTTTTGAAGAACAATGGTTCTCAAACTACAGCTCAAACTGAGTTGATGTTCTATCTAAGTAATCCCGACCATCTCGCCAACCTTCCACAAAAGACTCTCTTTGGGGCGTGGCTTCATAAAAGTGTTGCAGATCTCTTGAAACTGAATGTCCCAATCACCCCAGACGAACCTATTAATGCCATTCCTCCTTGGCTGGACATATCAGTTCCTATTAATTACACTCCTGTTGGTAGTAAGCAAATGTTAAACACCGATGTGGTGAGATGTGTCACACTAGAAACTATTAACAGACACATAGAGTATTAAATCAAGTGAATGTTATGCTTTTACTGATGGTTCTGTGCAGACAAACACAGGTAGAACAGGCTGTGTAATTGTAATATATAAAGAAAAAGAGATGATAGTGTCAAACAAACAAAGGCTGAACAACTGGGCCAGCACAACACAAACCGGAATCTACTTAGCCACAGACTACTTCAAAGAAAATGGAGGTGGGGTGATATTCTGTGACTCTCAAAGTGCTTTGAAATCAATGAACAGCCCGTCAGGCTCTATGTCTAAAGTTGTATGTGATATTAAAAGGAATGCGATAACTGCCAATGAGAACAACTTTCGTATCGAATTTGTGTGGATTCCGTCCCATGTTGGAATGAGGTATCATGACCGTGCTGATAGACTGGCCAATGAGGCATGTAAGAAAGAAAATGTTGACCGTGACCTTGGCCTGTCCAATGCTGTAATTAAAAACATTCAAGTCAGAATCATGAACTCTGATCTAGAAGAAGTGAGAAATGCAGAGAGACCTGACAGTTGTAGCATTAGTAAATATGACAAATTTTGTGACAAGAGGTACCGGTATGGCCAGCATAAGGACAGAACCAGACAATGTGATGTAGTCGTGGCCAGAATTAGGCTAGGATACAGACACATCTGGCAAGTTAGTAACGCTGTACCCATACCGGAACACTCAGCATGTAAACTTTGTGATAAACCTTTAAAGCATACACTTGAACACTATATTATTGAATGTGACACTGTCAAAGACTTCAGGCCACCTGACTTATTGTATCTTGAACTATGTAATTACTTCATTGAATCAGGTGTGCTTGAGGACATTCTTGCTGTTTATCCCAAATTTGCTGCTAGCCCACACTGATTAGTCTTCAATTAGAATATGACTCCAATGTATGTGATCCACTGACCTATATATACTGCTAATGAATATGATGTATTTCCTTCTTTGTGTACGAACCTCTGTCCTGCGTGGCAGCGAACAGTGGCATTACCCACATGAATCTGACCTATATATAGTGTCAATGAATATGATGCATTCTTTGTGTACGAACCTCTGTCCTGTATGGCAGTGAAGAGTGACATTACCCACATGACTCTGACCGACATATATGTATGTATGTGTGTATATGTGTATGTATATATATATATATGTATATGTATATATGTATATGTATGTATATGTGTATGTGTGTGTGTACATATATGTATATGTGCTGTCAATGAATATGATGCATCTCTTTGTGTACGAACCTCTGTCCTGCGTGGCAGTGAACAGTGACATTACCCATATGAATCTGACCTCTGTACATTTATAGCTGTTAATGAATATGATGTATTTCTTTGTGTACGAACCTCTGTCCTGCGTGGCAGTGAGAAGTGATACCACCCTCAGTGTCAAGACCTGACTGAATTACTCAGAATAGGCAAACTGTATTACAAGCTTTGCCAATAAATTTGTTAAACTAAACTTAAAAAATCTCTCAATATCCTCCCATCCTCTTCCCCCCTCCCTCTCCCACTCCTCCCCAACAGAGTGAGGGGAATCATCACCCTCTCCCCACGGCGTCACTGTCTATGTCCCCTCACTACCCTCACCATCTCCTCCCCTTCCCCTTAATTCTCCCCTCACTTCCACCCCCTCTTCCATTCTTTTCCCATCTCCTTCTCTTCAATCCTTCTCCCCTCTCCCCTTCCTCTCATTTCCTCCTCCTTTACCCGTCCAACTCACCCCCTCCCCTCCCCCCTTCCCCTCACTAAAGGGAAGGGGGAGAGACGTCATCGCCTCATGTGCCACGTAATAAAAGTTCGGTTACCATCATTCACACCCAGGAGGAGGAGGAGGGGGAGGAGGAGGAGGAGGAGGAGGAGGGGGGAGGAGAGGAGGAGGAGGAGGAGGAGGAGGAGGAGGAGGAGGAGGAGGAGGAGGAGGAGGGGGAGTAAGAGAGGAGGAGGAATAAGAAGAGGAGGGGAGTAAGAGAGGAGGAGGAAAAGATGAGGGGGAATAAGAGAGGAGGAGGAAAAGATGAGGGGGAATAAGAGAGGAGGAGGAGGAGGAGGTATAGAAATGAGAGAGAGAGACAGAGAGAGAAAAAGGTAGAAGAAAGGAGAAGAAAGAAATGAAAACAAGAATAACGATAAAAGGTGAAGAAAAGGTGGATGACGGAGAGAAAGGGAGAGGAGAAGGAGAGAAAGGAGAAGGTAAAGAGAAGGAGTAAGAGGAATCGTGGAGATAAGAGAAGGAAGGAAGAAAAAGAAAAGAGAGAAGCAGATAAAAAAGAATGAGAAGATAATAAAAGATATATAAAGGAAAGGGAGGGAGAGAAGGAGAGAGGGGGAAGGAAGGAGGGGGAGGGAAGGAGGGGGAGGGAAGGAGGGAGAGAGAGGAGAGAGAATGAATAACATCCACTCTTCCTGGAATCATGGCTGCCTCATTTAGCCTAGTTACTTAATCTGAGAGAGAGAGAGAGAGAGAGAGAGAGAGAGACACGAAGGGCAGGGGGTGCAAAGAGAACCCCTTGAAGTGAACGGGTCGGGGGTTGTGTACAATTTTCTCTCTCAGTCAGTCAGTCAGTCAGTCAGTCAGGTCATGCATTCATAGGGCTGACTAAAGGAGCATAAAATAAACACGAAAAATAATTCAAATCTCAGTAAAAATGTCTTTAAAATTATAAGTTAAGGATTATTATTATTATTATTATTATTAAACGACCCAACGACGACCACCACGCGACCTATTCCCCAACTGGGTTACGGTGGGGAGAAGGAAAGGAGGGAAGGAGAGAGGAGGGGCTGAAAGGGTGGAATGGGGAGAGGAAGGGAAGGGGTAGGGGGCGGAAACGAGGGAAGGGGGAGGGTGGGGGGGTGGAAGGGATGGAGGGGATGAAAAGGAGGGAAGAGGGGGGAGGAGGAGGGAGGAGAGGGGATGGAAAGGAGGGAAAGGGGAGAGGGAGGGAAGGGGGAGAGGGAGGGAAGGGGGAGAGGGATGGAAGGGGGAGGGCGAGGGTATGGAGGTCAGCTCGGATCAGCGCGCACGTCACCCGCTGTGGCGCATGCGTACAACACCTCCACTGTTGTTGTTCTGGTACTTCCCAGGCTCTCTCTCTCTCTCTCTCTCCAGGAACCTCCCATAGCCTTCAGAAACCTCCCATAGCTTCCAGGAACCTCTCATAGCCTCCAGGAACCTCCCATAACCTCCAGGAACCTCCCATAGCCTCCAGGAACCTCCCATAGCCTCCAGAAACCTCCCATAGACTCCAGGAACCTCCCCATAGCCTCCCAGAACCTCCCATAGCCTCCAGAATCTCCCATAGCCTCCAGGAACCTCCTCCCAGCCTCCAGAACCTCCCATAGCCTCCAGAAACCTCCCATAGCCTGTGAACCTCCCATAGCCTCAGAAACCTCCCATAGCCCCCAGAAACCTCCCCATAGACTCCAGGAACCTCCCATAGACTCCAGGAACCTCCCATAGACTCCAGGAACCTCCCATAGACTCCAGGAACCTCCCATAGACTCCAGGAACCTCCCATAGACTCCAGGAACCTCCCATAGACTCCAGGAACCTCCCAAAGACTCCATAAGCCTCAGATAACCCCGATAGTTTCAACGTAAAGGCCTCTCAATGGAGCTGAGGGAAGAAGAAGAAGAAGGGGAGGAAGAGGAAGGAGAGGAAGAGGAAAAGGAGGAAGAGGAGGAAGAAGAGGAAGAAGAAGAGGAGGAGGAGGAGGAGGAGGAGGAGGAGGAGGAGGGTGATGAAGTGTGGAGTAGATAAATCAGTGTTCAATTAAGAGAAGCCTTGTAACATTATCAGCTAATACGAAGGGGAGGAAGAGGATGTGGGTGGTAGGAGGGGCGGGATTGTGGGTGGGCGGACGTGGGTGGGCGTGAGATGAGGGCTTAAGGGTGTGAAGTAAGGGTTTGAGGGTGGTAGGAAGATGTGGGTGGGTGGGTGGTAGAGGTGCGGGTGGGTAGGTAGGTAGGTAGGTGGGTGGTGGTGGTGGTGGTGGTGTAGGTGACAGACATAGTTCACCACACCTGTAACTGATCTACTATGTGAGGTTCATCAGATGCGGGGGATCATCACCTCCTTCCTGTACCCCTCCAAATCTCCCTCCAGTCCCTCCACCCCTCCTTCCATCCCTCCACACCCTCCAGTACCCCTCCCTCCCTCCTCCAACACCCTCCCTAGACACACACACACTGACTGACG
This sequence comes from Homarus americanus, assembly GCF_018991925.1. Lineage (NCBI taxonomy): Eukaryota > Metazoa > Arthropoda > Malacostraca > Decapoda > Nephropidae > Homarus > Homarus americanus. The sequence goes on along the minus strand of NW_024712526.1, from coordinate 9,119,236 downwards.
GTAGATGACACAGGTGCAGACATCAGTACTCACCGTCAAGGAAGGAAGGTAGATCGGTAGAAGTCAAGGTAGATGAGGCTAAGAGATGAGGCTCACTCAACCTAGTAGCCGCCAACCCACTCATCCCGAGGTAGTCGCCGCCCACTGATAAACCTGAAATAAAATAACATACAGTGAGATACAACAGCCTGGGATACATCATGATACAGCTACATGCAATAAGACGGGGTAAAATACAATAGGATGCGATAAAATACGACAAAAAAGTAAAAGGATGAGATAAAATATAATGAAACGCAATAAAATACTGTAAAGACGCAACAAAATACTATAAGACGCAATAAAATACAATAAATACAATTAAACATAATATAATCCAAAACATCACAACATAATACAATCAGATACATCAAAAATTAATAGATCATAATAAAATACAATAGGTCAATAGAATACCGGACAGTAATGAACTTGACAGGTAGACCACAGACAGGTAGCGCGGGCGAGACATAATCAACTTCAAAATACCAAGTTTACACCCCCCCCCCCACACACACACAACACACACACGACGCCATCAATAACCAATGCGGTACACGGTCCAGGTATAAAACGCCTGATTTAGTGCGCCCAGGTGACGAAAATTAAGTCATTTGCAAACACGTCTTTTATAGGATGGCAATACAAATACGTTCTTCCTCCAGTGGCTGAATACATCGCTCATTTTCATAATATATCGTTCAATTACTTTAATAAAAAAAATGGATAAAATAGAACGATATATTATGGAAAATGATGAAGAGGAATGAGTTGTCACAGATGGGCGTGGCTTTATGAGTGTGGCAGTATATAACGTTCAGTCCCATTGAGTATTGATCAGTGCCCATATAGGAGTGTAGGGGGAATGTAGCATATGAATCACTGTGGGAGGTGATGAAGGTGAAATGAGAAGATGCCGTTGGGCGTGGCCTTGAAGGAGTGGGCGGGGCGTAGGTTCAACCCATAGTAAACACACACTACTGTTTTGTGACAAAGATGTTGAAGGAAAATAACATTATTGACGGTTTTATTAATGTTTTTGTGGGATTTTAGTTTTTATTTACACTTACAAAATCCACTATAACTATTCTCTACCACTATCTACCACTACCACAATTCTCATACACCATAACCACGATTACTTCTGTCACCATTAAGAATAATTATCATCATTACAATCACTACTACTAACAACAGCAACAACTATCAAATTCTAATACTCTTAACCACAACTACCACCACTATTAACCTGTATCAACTACCCTACCTCTACCACCCCTATTACTACCACCATCACTATCCCTACCAAACACACTACCAGGACACCCCAGGGCAACCAACATCGCTAACTACCACCACCGCTACCACCACCACCACACAGCCTGCAGCACAACACAACAGATGGGGTGCGGTGTGGAGGTAAATAGACAGGCAGGTAGGTTAATAGGCAGGTTAAGAGGCAGGTAGGTTAATAGGCAGGTTAAGAGGCAGGTAGGCTAAGAGGCAGGCAGGTTAAGAGGCAGGTAGGCTAAGAGGCAGGCAGGTTAAGAGGCAGGCAGGTTAAGAGGCAGGTAGGTTACGAGGCAGGTTAAGAGGCAGGTAGGTTAAGAGGCAGGTTAAGAGGCAGGTAGGTTAAGAGGCAGGTTAAGATGCAGGTAGGTTGAGAGGCAGACAGGTTAAGAAGCAGATAGGCTAAGATGCAAGCAGGCAAGTAGGCAAACAGGTAGGCAGGTTAAGAGGCAGGGTAGGCAGGGCAGGCTGACAAAAGACCAACCACACACTACAGGCTACAAGACTACTTTAGGGTGGTCCTGTCATGTTCACAAATGACACTATCTTCACCAAAATACTTAATACTTACAAATGTATTTATAGTAAAGTAATTAAGAAAAACCGGTTGTGGGTTGCCTGCGTGCATGAGAGAAGTGTAGTGAAGTGTTCTACCAGGCTGTTAAGTGTTTGTAAGTGTTCTACCAGGCTGTTAAGTGTTTGTAAGTGTTCTACCAGGCTGTTAAGTGTTTGTAAGTGTTCTATCAGCCTGTTAAGTGTATTGTAGGTGTTCTATCAGGCTGTTAAGTGTATTGTAAGTGTTCTATCAGGCTGTTTAGTGTATTGTAAGTGTTCTACCAGGCTGTTTAGTGTATTGTAAGTGTTCTACCACTTAACAGGATGGCAAGAACACTTAACAGCAATTATACGAATTTATCAGAATATTTAACAACATAATAAAAACTTAAGTACTTTTAAATGTGGTAAAACACTTTATACATTTAAAAGCCTGATAAAACACTTAATATCCAGATAGAACACTTACACCAGGTGGGTAGGTCACTTAAAATCTTGGTAGATTCTAATAAGAACACTTTACTGACTCGTAAACTACTTAAAATACTTAAAGACTTGATATAACACTTTACAGCACTTAATATCCTAAAAAAAACACGTAATATTCTTGTAGTACACTTTGAAACACTTTACAGTCTAAGAGAGCACTTTAGAACACTTAACGTGCTCAGAGAACACTTTGAAACACTTAATCATCCTGGAAGAACACTTTAAATCTCTGAAACTCCTGAGTGGACACTTTAGATTAAAACCCCCAGAGAACACTTTAAAACACTTATAATCCATGAAAAAAAATTACTTTAGAACACTTATAAGCACTTAAAACACCTCTGAACACTTAAAAACACCTCTAAACACTTACAAACACTTATAAACACTTAAAAAACACGTATAAACACTTTAGAAGAGCAGAGCACAAGGGGAATCCAGTAACATGATATCTGACGGAGTACGTGAGTGAGATGTTAAGTGAGGGGGAGGAGGGAGGGAGGGGGTAGGGGAGGGAGGGGAGAGTGGGGTAGTACACACTTGCACGCACGCACATACACATACACAAGATACAGTGTCTCAGTTTTATGTTGTACACAAAAAATAAAACCTGCAACAGAAGCCAGCTCGGGTTACCTGCGTGTACTTAATTAATAAACCCCAGAACATCCGCCCAGGGAGAGGCAGGGAGAGTGTGAGGCAGGGAGTGTGTGTGTGAGGGAGTGTGTGTGGCAGGGAGAGTGTGTGAGGAAGGGAGAGTGTGAGAGACCCAATGAATGTCGACAAGCAGTTGACTTTCGCGACGCTCAACCAATCATAACACGATGAGGACCACATCTCTGTCGTGATTGGCGGCTCAATTCTCCGCTGGTGACAGGTGAACTATTTTCGCAGGACGGACGGACGGAGGGAGGGAGGGAGGGAGGAGGGAAGGGAGGGAGGGAGGAGGGAAAGGGAGGGAGGGGGAGGGAGGGGGGAGGGAGGGAGGTGGGGGTGGGAGGGAGGTGGGGGTGGGAGGGAGGTGGGGGGATGGCTTGTGTTTTGTGTGAGAATGCCTTGGCAGGGGTGTGTGATGCGGGCAGGTGGTACAATGTATCCTGACTATGTATCTTAATATGTATGTGTATGTATGTATGTATGTATGTATGTATGTATGTATGTATGTATGTATGTATGTATGGAACTTGTGACTCAATAACTCAACAAAGATCAGAGCTACACCACCACCATTAGCACCACCAACACCACCATAAGCACCAACACCACCACCACCACCACCACCAACAACAACAACAACAGCAGCAGCAGCAATACCATTTACACACACACACACACACACACACAGAGCAGAGTCAGGTAAGCCACAGAGGCCTTAAAGGTGATCCACCTAGACCTCCGCCACAAAAACTTAATCCTTATGGTACGGGACAGATGTGTCAACAGCGGCGTGACCAACACACACTCTTAGTCCAGGCGATGACAGCCTTCCCGAGTCTCTGATGTCACCTACACTATGGGTCTGTCTGTCTGTCTGTCTTTCTTACCTCCCTCCCCCTACCCTCCCTGTTTTACCTCCCTCCTCTTTCTACCCTCCCTGTTTCCTCCTCCACTGTTCCTACCCTCCCTGTTTTACCTCCCTCCCTCTTCTCTCCTGTCTTACCTACCTCCTCCCTCCTCCTCTTCTGCCCTCCTGTTTTACCTCCTCCCTCCCTCTTCTACCCTCCCTGTTTTACCTCCCTCCTCCTTCTACCCTCCCTGTTTTACCTCCCTCCTCCTTCTACCCTCCCTGTCCTTCCTCTCCCTGCTCCTCTCCCCCACCCCCCCCTTAAAGCTCCATAGTCTAGGGTAGGTTCAATAGGGTAGGGAGGTCAATAGGTACTCCTCTCTCTCTTCCCAGATGGCCGCTGTAAACGCTTCTGCGCTTCACCTTGCACAGGATGTAAGGGGGTGCCCAATAAACTAGCCCCCTCGAGGGCAATCTAAAAAAAATCTAAAAAAATATCACTCTCTCTCTCTCTCTCTCTCTCTCTCTAGAGTTCTTCAGTAGGTTAGGTTTGGTTGTATTAAGTTAGTTTAGATTAAATTTGATTACAATAAGTTTAGATCGAGATAGATCAAGATAAGGTTAGGTTAGATTAGGTTAACATTGGTTTGGTTAGGTTAAGATTCGTTTGGTTAGGTTAGGTTAGGAAGATCCACTACTGGTAAAAAGTACTTCCTTAAGAAGAAAAAAACAGCAGTCAAATAACATGCTACAGATTCTGAGGCACTTCAGTAGTGCTGTCACACCAATTCCACCATACACAATTTGAGAGAGAGAGAGAGAGAGAGAGAGAGAGAGAGAGAGAGAGAGAGACAGAGAGAGACTGAGAGAGAGAGAGAGAGAGAGAGAGAGATTCACTACTGTAAACAACTAATTACATGATCATCACAATAGAGGTGATTAATCTGGCACTATCAGTAACAATATTGGTGGCACTCTGGCACTGATAACATTCCTGGTGGGACCTTAACAAACGCTGCTGCATCTTCACTGGTCAGGTCACCACACTGGCACCATTGCCCATTGTCACTTTGCCTTGGCACTCTGGTACTGATAACAAAATCACAGGCACTCTGGCACTAAAATTATTGTGTTTCACCTCCATAAGACTACTACTCGTGCTACTCTTGATACTGGTAACACTGCTAGTGGCACTTTGGTCACTGGTAACACTGTTGGTAGCACTAATGGCAACACTGGTCATGACACTTTGGACATTGGTAACACTGACGGTCGGCCACATAGCTCACATAGTGCCAGAAAGGTGACACCGTGAGGGTGGCTGTGAGGTGTTCCCGTCCCTCCGTCCCTCTATCCGTCCATCCCTCCGTCCATCTGTCCGTCCGTCGCCCCGTCCCTCTATCCGCCCCTCCGTCCCTCTATCCGTCCCCCCGTCCCTCTATCCGTCCCTCCGTCCCTCTATCCGTCCCTCCGTCTGTCTACCCGTCCCTCCGTCCGTCTGTCTGTCTGTCTCACTCAACACCCTAAGTGGCACTAACACTGTCACCACGTGCGATGTACTGAGTCTATACTTTAGTTCTAAATTAAACACCAAATTAGACACAAAGTTCACCAAAGGTCAAACTACGTGGCACTGTTGTTTAATGTCTCTCTCTCTCTCTCTCTCTCTCTCTCTCTCTCTCCTGTCTTACTTTTTCCCCCTCACCTTTTTCTTGCTCTCTTTGTCTCTCTTTCTTAATCTTTCTCTCGCTCTTTTTTTCTTGCTCTTTTTCTCTGTTACTCTTTCTTTCTTTCTCACTTTATCTTTTTTTTTTCTCTCTCTTACTTGAGGGATAAAGTTAAGATGAAAGAGAGAGAGAGAGAGAGAGAGAGAGAGATGACGTACTCCAGAGTTTTTTTTCCCAAGTGGTGATGAGAGAGTACTGACGGAGGAGGGGAGGACGGGAGAAGGAGGGGAGGGGGAGGAGAAGGGGAGGGGGAGAAGGGGAGGAAGAGAAGGAGGGGGAAGAGAGGGTCGTGTGGGAACCCTTATTCTTCCTTGCCTGACTCCTCTTCCCCCTCTCCTCCCTCTCCGAGACACTGGTAAACAAATTGTCACCTCCCCCCCCCCATACATCGTCTTCCTCCTACCCCCTCCCCTCATCTCTCCATCCTTATTAACCTTTCCTATATGGTAACCTAACCTAACCTAGCCTAGCCTAACCTCACCTAACCACCCCCACGTACAGCATTAGGATGGTCTAATCAACAGGTAAAATAAACACAGGTGCCTAATCTTCAGGTGACAACTTGAAATGAACCAAAAGTCAAAATTATGAGTAAATAGAGACGAACATTCACAAACGAGTGAGTGAGTGAATGAGTGAGTCAGTCAGTCAGTCACACATGTCATACTTGGGGGGGAGGGGTTAAACCTTGACACACACACACACACACACACACACACACACACACACACACACACACACACACACACACACACACACACACACACACACACACACACACACACACACACACACACAGCCAGTAGCGTCATCACACCTCCAACCTTGGCAACACTGTAAAGGACTTTTTCATTCATTATCAATTCGACTTTACCTTTTAAAAGCCATTTAAAAAAAGTAGCGAAATTTATCACCGAGAGGGCGTAAATCTAACTCTCTACGCCACATTTAACGCCGCGTCAGGTGTGTATGTGTGAGTCAGTGTTGTCAGCAGGTAAGGGGAGGAAGGGGGAGAAAGGGTGTTAAAGGGAAGGAGATGGGTGAAGGATAGGAGTTGTAGCAGTTGCTACAGTCAGTCAATCCTTGTCAGTGACTTCTCTCTCTTTGTCAGCCATAAAAGGAGGGGGAGGGAGAGAGGAGGAGGAGGGAGAGAGGGGGAAGAAGCAGAAGAGGCTAAAGAGGAGAGACAGAGAGAGAGAGAGAGACATGGCCCATATACAGTATTAATAGCATCACCCGCCACTAACTGGGTGTTGAATGGGCGGGGTTTGTCCACACCCTTTATGACGTCATCACTTCCTCTGACGTCACTATGAGAAGCAACGCAAATTTTCAGTATCCTCTCTCTCTCTCTCTCTCTCTCTCTCTCTCTCTCTCTCTCTCTGATTCGTCTTCCACATTTGTGTGTGAGGTGGAACAAGATCAAGTAAATACACAATATACAACACACAACATTCATACAACTTCATATCCCCACAAAATACAACAACAACAATTTATAAATACAATGTTTAATAATCCAAAAATAAATAAAATAAAAAAATGCGCGGTAAAAAATATGCAAATCGTTGGTTGGTCGATGGAACACACACATCAGCTGGCCAATGTAAACAATGACACGTGCCTAGTGACGTCATGAATACTCTTAATGCATTTATGAATGTTTCTGGCATTTTTTGGTGATTATTTATACAGTCGAACTTATGGTGGTACTGAACATTTAAAACTGTTTATAATTTAAGAACGAGGCAGTATAGATCTATCTATCTACTATCTATCTATATATCTATTTATCTATCCATCTATTTCAGGACAGGTATTTCGGACTCTCTCTCTCTCTCTCTCTCTCTCTCTCTCTCTCTCTCTCTCTCTCTCTTTCGAGTCTACGTATCGAATGACAGCAACAGTGAGGGGAAGAGAGGAAGAAGGATTAGAAAGCAATAAGAGGAAGAATATCTGCTAAATACACGTTCCCTTCCCCTCCCTTTCCCCCTCTCCCCTCCCCTCATGACCTGGGAAACGGTTCACATGGGTCACGGCCTTGGGAAGTGAGAGGGGGAGGGAGGCGGGGAGGGGGAAATGGGTTCTGGACATGTCTGGTTACCCTCAAGTGAATGGGTCATAGGTCAATGTCTCATTATGTCAACACTGTGGCTACCCCATAACCCCCACCCCCCCCCCATTACTCTCCCCCCTCCTCATGTCATACCCATACCACAAATTCTCCCCCAACATCCATAACCACCCCTCCTCTCTCCTCCCAACAAATCCTCACCCCTCCTCCCTAACCACAACCTCCTCCTCCTCCCCCCATTCTCACTTAAAACTACAGATACAGATTTAGGTGTAAAGTACCAATGCAGATTTCAGCTCCCCCCTCCCAGCTAATCTTCCTGAGGTGGAATAAGCTGGGGCTAATCTTCCTGAGGTGGAATAAGCTGGGGCTAATCTTCAGGTGAAATAAGCTGGGGGCCTAATCTTCAGGTGACTCATGTTAGCGAATGTATCTAACTTGATTAACTTCAGCTAAAACAGGAAATTAAAATAAAAAAATATACTGAGACTCTACCTTAATGAGATACCTTTATTTAACACTAATTAGGAGACTTGAAGGTAGATATTGAGGTTATTGTTATTATTATTGTTGTTATTATTATTATTATTATTATTATTATTATTATTATTACTTCAAATTCATTATTACTAAGATATCACAGTTCACGATCGTACAACAAGACATACAGACAGATAGCCACACAGACAGACAGACAGACAGACAGACAGACAGACAGACAGACAGACAGCCACAGACCAGGCACCAGACACCGTGGGAATCTTCCAGTTAATGAGACAGTTAACCGTTAAAGTGCCAACCACAGGCACCATCAGCCTTTATGAGGTGTCGGCACTCTCTCTTGGCACTCTCCCTTACCCCAGGCACTCTCCTCTACCCCTGGCACTACCCCCTACCCCCTTGGCACTAACCCCTACCCCTTGGCACTAACCCCTACCCCTTGGCACTAACCCCTACCCCTTGGCACTAACCCCCACCTTGCACTAACCCCTACCCTTGGCACTAACTCCTCACCTTGCACTAACCCCAACTTTTTGCAGGTACTCAACCCCTACCCCTTGGCACTAACCCCAAACTCTCAGCACTCCCTACCCCTTGGGACTAACCTCACCCTTGGCACTAACCCCTACCCCTGACACTAACCCTACCCCTGGCACTCAACTCCATACTCCTTGGCACTAACCCCCACCCCCTTGGGGACTAACCCTACCCCTTGGCACTAACCCCTACCCCTTGACACTAACCCCTACCCCTGGCACTAACCCCACCCTTGGAAACACTCATCCTCCCTCTTCCCTCACACGCCTCATCACCTCCCACTCCTCCCCTGGCACCTCTCCCTCTCCTCCCTTTCACCATCCCCTTTTCTTCTTTCTCTCTCCCTTGGCACTCCATCTCCTCCTTCCTTTCTCCCTTTCTGTCCCCTCACGCCCCTCCTCCCTCCCATTCCTCCCACACTGCTCCTCCCCTGGTTCCCCCTCCTCCCCACTCTACCCCTCCCTCCCCACTACCCCTCCCCCTCCCCACTCACCCCTTCCCCCTCCCCACCCTCCTCTCCCCACTCACCCTCCCTCCCTCCCCATCACCTCCTCCCCACTCACCCTCCCTCCCCACTCACCCTCCCTCCTCCTCCCCACTCACCCCTCCCTCCCCACTACCCTCCCCTCCCCCACTCACCCCTCCCTCCCACTACCTCCCCATCACCCTCCCCTCCCCACTCACCTCCTCCTCCCCACTACCCCTCCCTCCCCACCACCCCCTCCTCCCTCCCCGCCCACTCCTTCCCTCCCCACTCACCCTCCTCCCACTACCCTCCTCCCTCCCCAATCTCACTCCCTTCCCTCCCCCACTACCCTCCCTCCCCACCTCCCCTCCCCTCCCCACTACCCCTCCTCTCCCCACACTAGTTATATACTTTTCACTACTTTTTAGGAGATAATAAACTTTGATCACGTGTTTAATATTTCCACCACCAGAGGACGTTACTAAACCAGTTATAAAAAAATATAATACACGAACCGGTAACTCAAGAACAGTGTTGCCATACAGACGTCCCCGTGATGTTCCTGCCGTTAAATTCGTCTTATTTTAAAATCAGGGGAAATTAAGCCTTATTTTCTTAACTCTGAAGGGCGGAAGTGGTGTGACACAAGGAGATGTGACCCTCCCCAGGGGGTGGCCCGGCCCTGGCCACACTATAAACACCTGGGCCACAAAACACACCCCAAATGTGTGCCTTTTCTCACCAGTAATATATACGGTACAGGGTCGTGGAAAAAGAAGGCGCAGATTTTAATACACAATCATTTAAAATCTGGGTATTGGTTTTTTTATCACCCTGTATATAAATTATGAGTTTTTTATTGTTATTTTTTCCAATCATCTATTGTGTCAAAACCTAACCTAACCGAACCAAAAAGGTGTTTAATTATTATCTAATTAAACACCTGTACACCTGAGCGTACCTTCAACCCTTTGACACATCTCTTATAAGAAAGGATACAATCTTATCTTACCTAATTATCTATTTTCTTCTCTCACTTAAACACGAGAGAGAGAGAGAGAGAGAGAGAGAGAGAGAGAGAGGGGGGGGACAGGTGTAGAAAGTGATAAAACAGGTAGAAATATCCCATAGGTATTTCTCTATAGCCTCACATACAGAGTACACATAGTGAATCTTAACCCCCTACATTGTATAGTAAAGCTCTTAGACTCTTTAGAAATCTGTAAGGATAAAATAAGAGTTAAATCTGAACTAAAATCCGAAAAAAATCTGAAAAAAAAACCGACGAAAATCTGAAGGAAAAATCCGAAAAAAGTGAAAATCCGAAGAAAAATTTGAAAAATCTTAGTGAGAAAATATTTACTCATTGTAATCCTATAGGAACCTCCCTCCTCCTCCTTCCCCCATACCACAGGAAATCCCTTCTCGCCCTCTCCTTCTCCTCTTCCCTCTTCTCCTTCCCTCTATCCATCATCAGCCTCCTTCCCTCTCCCCTCCTTCATCTTAGGTACCTCCCTCTCTCTCCCTCAGGCTAAGGAGAACTACTTAGCCTGACACTAAAGATTCCCCTTCCTCCCCTCTCTACTTCTCCCCTCACCCTTTTTGCCCTCCTTTCCTCCCCTCCTGACACCCTCTTTTCCCTCCTGACACTCCTTTCCCCTCCCCTGACACTCTTTTCCCTGACACTCCATTTCTCTGGACACTCCTTTTCCCTCCCTGACACTCCATTTCCTGACACTCTTTTCCTCTCCTGAGCACTCTTTTTCTCTGATGCACCCTATCTCTCTCCTCTGTGACACTTTATCCACTCTTCCATTTGTCCACCTCCTTCCTCCACCCCCCTCAGTCCTAAGCAGTGTGTCAGGTAAGGGTCGTAAGGTTGTTGACAGCCCTGGCCCCTCTTACACCATGAGTGTAATGGTGCCATAACGCAGCCACCCTGACACCTACCAGTCACATTCATTTCTCTTCTCTCTCTCAATTTAGTGACATTGCTCAAAGGGCCAGGCTGAGAGTAGGCGATGGTGGTGGCTGTGGTGGCTACACTGCAGTGTAGTAGTAGTGGCACTAGAAGGCACAGATGGCAGTAATTGGCACGTTGTATTACCAGATGTGGCACTACCACCTGAGAGAGAGAGAGAGAGAGAGAGAGAGAGAGAGAGTACCGGTCTTGGGTCCTCTCCTTGATACAGTCGTAAAATTAATGAATATACGACCGCGGTGAATCTTTGTGGCCACCTGAGTTAACTGTGGCCCTTTGTCTTTAATTATGGCCACCTGTTTTAATTGGGGCCACACGCGCTAATTGGGGCCACCTGTGTTAATTGGGACCATCAAAGTTAAATGAGGTCAAGAGTTTTTAATTAGTGGCCACCTATATTACCTGTGGTTACCTGCGTTATTTGTGGCCATTAATGTTAGTCTTGATCATTTGTTTTTAACCAGAGCTAACTGTGTTAAGTGTGGCCATTTGTGTTAAGTGTGGCCACCCGTTCAGAGTATGGCCAAATGTGAGAACTGTGTGGTCACCAGTGTGTATGTATGTATGTATGTATGTATGTATGTATGGCCTGTGTGCATGTGTAGATGGCAAGTGTGTGTGTGTGTATAACAGGTTGGTCGACCATTATCAGGTCTTATGCCAACCACCCCTTCCCCTTTACCCCTTAACCCCCTACCCTTTACCCCTTCCCCCTTAACCCCTACTTTTTATCCCTACTTCACCCCCTTCCCTTTGCCTCCCCCTTACCCCCTTTACCTCTACTTTCGTCCCTTACATCACCTGCCACCGTCTACTCACGGTTAAAATAGTGTAGGGACTGACAGGCGTCGTTTAGACAGTAATATTAGACGCGTGTTACGCCTCCCCTAACTGACAGTAACATTATTATTATTGTTATTATTATTATTTTGTTGTTGTTGGTCATTGCTGTAGTTGTTGTTGTTGTTGTTTATTGCCATTGTTGTTATATTATCAGCACCCCAAGAAGAAAGGAAAGAATCGCCAATGAGTTGATTTTGGCGATAAAGTTCCTCCAACAAGCCCAGGTTGGCGTGGTATTCTCACCAAACAAGAGACGGATGCTGAGTTATTATCGCCAAATAGCCTCCAATGGCGCGGTATTTCTGTCGTCAGTTAGCTAATCAGACGGTAATTATCTCAAGGTATATGTAATCTAGCAGTAAGATTATTAACGTTTGTCGCAAAAGGTAACTTATTTAGAGCAAATCTTCTCAGTTGGAATCATCCGAAGGTGTGTCCTCGCTAATAGCCCGAGTTCCCTAAAGTTCTTCGTTCAAGTAGCATTCGTTGGCGGTTATTGCGCTTTTCGCTATTGTGGCCAAATCTAGCCATAGTTTTTTCTCCAATGTAACAAAATATTTGAGTTGTTCCCACACCCAATAGATGGCTCTTATTCAAAATGTCTGAGTGTAGGAGGAGTCAGTTCTTCTCCAGAATAACAAAACACTTGGTTTGTTCCCGCCAAATTTAACACCCACCACCGGGCGCCGCCATGACACCTTCACGAGTTTAAAAAGAATAAAAAAGACCTTTTGTTTGCTTTTTAAACAACTCTTTTGACTCCCAGGGCAAATAAATGGCCTTTATTTCAGGTGGGTGAGTATAGCGGAGCCTCTGTGTTAAAAGGAAAATGAAACAATGGTTGAGGTAGAGGAGGAGAGCGCTGGATTCCTAATCTACTGGACCCATGCTGGGGTACCACGCCAGTGTCCCGATCCCTTTGTGCCAACTTCATCATATGCTAAATTCACCCTAAAAGATGACTTATTTCGCGTTAACCACCGAACAAAACAATGACCCAGAAGTCTTAGGAAAGTTAGGGGTTACTAATAGCTCCCAGTAGGGTTATGGTAATGAGGTGAGAAGGGGATAATTGAGGGTAATTAAGCCGAAGGTGGAGCCGGCGGCGGGTACGGGAGGCGGTGATTGGGGCGGGCAACTGGGGAACACGACGTCTGTCTGGGTGTCGCTCTGACCCTGCTAAGTGTTTATCAACTGCGCGCCATAATTAACCCGCACACAACACCGCCGCTCTGAAGGAAGAGAAAGATAGAGAGAGAGAGATGAAGGGAGTGGTCTTGGGCGGGGCAGAGAGAGAGAGAGAGAGAGAGAGAGAGAGAGAGAGAGAGAGAGAGAGAGAGAGCCTGATGCCCTGTTTGTGTGTGCCCCTGCTATATTTATCATCAAAAGGCTATGAACAACCTGCAGACAAGACGGCGCCCCAGAGAGAGAGAGAGAGAGAGAGAGAGAGAGAGAGAGAGAGAGAGAGAGAGAGAGAGAGAGAGACCTTATTGACTGGTAGGAGTTTTCAGATCCATTAATTGGGAGGTTCTAAATGTGGCCACTGTTTACTGAAAGGTGTCACAGGAGCTAATTAAGGCCCCACGATATTATATATACACCTGGCCCCACTGTACGTTCAGGTGATGGTGATAATGGTGGTGATGGTGATATTAATGGTGGTGATAATGGTGGTGATGGTGATAATAATGGTGATAATGATGGTGATAATGGTGATAATGAGGGCTGCTGGTGGTGATAATGAACGATGGTGATAATAATAAATTCACTATATCATTAGATGGTGAAGATATTGTAATTGGTGAGAACAGTGAACATGAAGGCTAGTCGCAAAATTCCCGGATGATGAGCTTGGTGAACACGATGATGGTTCAAAATAGTGAGGAACCACAATATCGTGTACGATGGTGAAGGATGGTGAAGTGTAGCGACGGTAAACAGGATAGTGAAAGATGAACTACTTATAATGAACTAGACACAGTGAGTTTAATGTCTAATATAACACCTAGAGGTGGCTAGGAGGTGGGTGAAGTGTTTATTGTGGTGTGTACAGGATAGTGGAGGTGGTGTGGTGGAGGTCTGGTGGTAGTGTGTGGTAGACATGTGGTGGTGTGGTAGTGTGACAACGGTGTGGTAGTGTGGTAAAGGTGGGGTAGTGTGACAACGGTGTGGTAGTGTGGTAAAGGTGGGGTAGTGTGACAACGGTGTGGTAGTGTGGCAAAGGTGTGGTAGTGTGACAACGGTGTGGTAGTGTGGCAAAGGTGTGGTGGCGACACTCAAAAAAACTGTCAGCACGTCAGTTAGTCAGACGGTTGATCGTAAACAAGCAATTTGTTTACTAAAGTTAGACAGGAGCTGATGACAGGTGAGTGTGGGAGAGACGACAGGAGAGTGGGAGGGACGACAGGTGAGTGGGAGGGACGACAGGTGAGTGGAGGAAGGCAGGAGAGGGGAGGGATGACAGGAGAGGAGGGACGATAAGGAGGAGATGACAGGTGGAGTGGAGGGATGATGGCAAGAGGAGAGATGACAGGTGAGGGAAGACAGGAGAGGGGAGATGACAGGTGGAGGGGAGGGACGACAGGTGGAGGGGAGGGACGAACAGGGGTAGAGGGAGGATGACAGGTGGAGAGTGGGGAGGACGAGAGGTGAGGAGAGACGATAGGTGAGGAGGGATGACAGTGAGGAGAGACGACAGGAGGTGGAGGACGACAGGAGGGAATACGACAGGAGGGGAACATGACAGGTGAGGGCTGCAGAGGAGGGACGACAGGTGAGGGAGGGACGACAGGGGTGAGGAGAGACAGACAGGAGAGTGGGAAGGACGACATGGAGAGGAGGGATGAGCAGAAGGAGTGAGACGACAGGAGAGTGAGACGGAGCAGGTGAGTTGGGAGAGACGAGCAGGAGTGGGAGAGGACGACAGGTGAGGAGGACGGTAATTACACACACACACACAAGACACACACACACACACACACACACACACACACACACACACACACACACACACACACACACACACACACAGCAAGATGCATTCCACAAACACAGGAATATGTAGCACACACACACACACACACACACACACACACACACACACACACACACACACACACACACACACACACACACACACACACACACCAAGTATATATCTGCACAACCATGTGAATATGTAACACACACACACACACACACACACACACACACACACACACACGTAGATAAGACAGCTGTATAAATGGATCCTGTGGTCGAGGTGGAATTTGTAGATGGCAGCAAGATAGGCCCGCCAAGACCCGCTCACTGCCACACACAGCATCACATTCCCTGACATTCCTCCTACCTTCGGGAAACGTTCTCGTGTAACTCAAGACGCGAAGAAGCCTGTAACTGACTCACTTAACCATGTAACTGACTAACATTAACGGGTCTGACTCATTTACGCATATAACTGACTCACTTAAGCGCGTAACCGACTCATTTAAGCACGTAACTGACTCATATAGCGTAACTAATTGACTCATTTAGCATGAAACTGACTCACTTAACCATGTAACTGACTCACTTAGCGCATCTATACCTGCTTCACTTTAGCTAACACACAAAGGTGGATATTATTAAGGGATTAAATCATCGTACTCAAGAGGATAAGTCGGTGTACTCAACAAGTCTACAGTCATCGTACTCAGGGAGTTAATTTATGTGTGTGTGTGCGTGTGTGTGTGTGTGTGTGTGTGTGTGTGTATGTGTTTCTTTCTCATTAATATACGTAAGCTTTGTATGTATGATTCAACATTCACTTAATATAAGAGCCTTTAAGACGTAGTTTAAGTAATTTGGTTTTATTTTCTCAGTATTTCCACTTACAAGAAAAAAAGTAACTTGCGATTTCTTAAGTAAGATGAATATTAATCTGTTGAGTACGACGATATTACACTCGCAGGAAATCATCGTACTCAAGGGGTTAAGTCATCGTATTAAAGGGGTTAAATCATCGTATTAAAGGGGTTAAGTCATCGTATTAAAGGGGTTAAATCATCGTATTCAAGGGTTAACAAAACTCATACCAGTTTTCTGTATGTTTGACGACGACGACGACGACGAAGAAGAAGAAGAAGAAGAAGAAGAAGAAACGGCGGTGAATGACAGCTCAAAAAATACAATCTTGGTGACTGTCAGCTGAAAACAATAAAATCTGGGTGAATGACACGTCCAAAACACACCTAAAGACTCACAGCTCAAGAAAAATGCGACTTAGCGACCAACAGATGAAGGAAATAAAGCCTTAGTAATTGTTAACTCAGAAAATACGACCCTTGTGGATGGGAGGTGAAAAGAATTCCACAGAGGTTGAAAGAAAACAAGAGCCGTTGCCTGGAAGTTGAAGAAGAGCAAGAGTTGTTGTCTGCAAGTTGAAGAACAAAGTAAGAGTCTGTATATAAGGTGAAAGAAGAAGCCTCAAGCCGCCGCCTGGAACCTGAAGAACCAGTGATCTTGACCTACATAATGTTGACCTCCAACTCTAAATATGTTGTTAAACTTTATATGTGTGTGTGTGTGTGTTTTTTTTTTTTTAATCAGTGTTGATGCAAGAACGACTAGGCAGGCATAAGGCAGCAGCAGCAAGGAACGCCGCGGCCTCCCTCCTTGGAAAGCCTCCACAAACGAACGATCTGTCACAAGCGAGTCGTCGGTATCTGAAGTTAATTAGGAGAAGGTGCGTCGACAAAGGTGCAGTGACGGGGCGAGAGAGTCTAACAGCAGCAGCGTCGCCCAGACCTACCCAGTGGAGGGTGAGGAACCCCACTGGTAAGTTATTTATCGCGACCACTGGCTGGCGGATTGTTCAACTCCCCGACCTGTGGTCTCCCGGGCCCCAGCTTTATGCCCGCCGTGCCCGCCCACTCTCCCCGCTTTCCTTTCTTCCTCGAGGTGGGTATCTTAGCCAAACACTTATACTCACCCGCAGTAAAACCTCTAAAAGTGCCACTGACGGCGGCCATAACTGTCACGGGCCACTCATAATAGTAATATTTAAAATTCGGTGACTAGGAGTCGCGGGACGAGCAAGGTATTAAGGCATCGAGCAGGAGGACTCTATCGGGTGATTTGTTGGCTGAAAAGTCTGAGTTGCGGTCGTGCCTTTCCGCCCACCCCACAAGGTAACGATCAGCGCCCCGGGTACCTCAGGACACACACTTGGTCCACGACCCTCCACCGTCCACCCAGGAACTTTCTCCTGTCTTCCTTTTAACTCTGTAACAGTTACCTCTACATCCGGGTCTACAAGATAACATGATATCCATGACACTACGCTAACCCAGAAGGGTTACCCGGGAAGATAAGGCAGCTGGTACAGGCGAGGAAGACCCCGAGATTTAACGTCGAAACAATCTGACACGGGGACTTAACCCGGCTGGGACCACCTTGGCCCGACCTGCCATGCTGGTTCTATCTGCAGATAAAGCTATTAAAGAGATAAGCCGGGCCAGCACACTCGCATAGAGATTGCCTCTAATGCGGCAGGGGTGGCGCACAACCTCTGGACCCTTGGCGCGGCCCAAGCCACCTGTACCGGTGATCATCGTCACCGTCTCTTTTTGCTTCAGTCGAGGCCCGATCAACTCCTCCCAGCCTCCCGACCAACACCACACTCATTCATTCATCCTCACTACTAATACAGCAACACCAGGACAGTTACAGTTACAGATACAAAGTACAGTTACAGGGATTTGAAGGCGGTAATAGTTGACAGATTTACTAGAGGGAACACTGGAGGAAAGTCATCAATTGTGGGTCTCTTGCGAGGCTGAGGGAGGCAGGACCCGGCCAGCCCTCACTGGAGGTATGTGGGGAGCTAAAAGAGTTGTTACGGCGTGGGCTTCGCACTTCCAGGGGAGCGAGGGAGGAGGAGGGTAGCAGAGCCGCCGACGACCCGACAAGAAACAAGTGCATATTGCGACCCGTCAAGCTACCCGAAGGCGTGAGGTACCAGAGGACCCCCCCCCCCCACTACCCGCGGTACTTTATGTGGAGAGCCTTACTTAATACCCCTCAAGTTATGGCCACACCTTACTTAACACTACTACTTTATGTGAGACACCTTACTTAACACTACAACTTTATGTGAGACACCTTACTTAACACTACAACTTTATGTGAGACACCTTACTTAACACTACTACTTTATATGAGACACTTTACTTAACACTACTACTTTATGTGAGACACCTTACTTAACACTACTACTTTATGTGAGACACCTTACTTAACACTACAACTTTATGTGAGACACCTTACTTAACACTACTACTTTATGTGAGACACTTTACTTAACACGACTACTTTATGTGAGACACTTTACTTAACACTACTACTTTATGTGAGACGCCTTACTTAACACTACAACTTTATGTGAGACACCTTACTTAACACTACTACTTTATGTAAGACACTTTACTTAACACGACTACTTTATGTGAGACACTTTACTTAACACGACTACTTTATGTGAGACACCTTACTTAACACTACCACTTTTTGTGAGACACCTTACTTAACACTACCACTTTATGTGAGACACCTTACTTAACACTACTACTTTATATGAGACACTTTACTTAACACTACTACTTTATGTGAGACACCTTACTTAACACTACTACTTTATGTGAGACACCTTACTTAACACTACAACTTTATGTGAGACACCTTACTTAACACTACTACTTTATGTGAGACACCTTACTTAACACTACCACTTTTTGTGAGACAATTTACTTAACACGACTACTTTATGTGAGACAACTTACTTAACACTACCACTTTTTGTGAGACACTTTACTTAACACGACTACTTTATGTGAGACACCTTACTTAACACTACCACTTTTTGTGAGACACTTTACTTAACACTACCACTTTTTGTGAGACACTTTACTTAACACGACTACTTTATGTGAGACACCTTACTTAACACTACCACTTTTTGTGAGACACCTTACTTAACACTACCACTTTTTGTGAGACACCTTACTTAACACTACTACTTTATGTGAGACACTTTACTCACTGCCACTACTACTTTATGTGAGACACTTTACTCACTGCCACTACTATAAAGCAGTAACCACTCCTTTAAGGCCAATACTTTACGCCATAACCGTATATGGTTCCTTTAACTTTTGCCTGAATTAAAGTTATAGGTCAAAGTTTATTCTTTAGGTTAGGCTAAGTTAAGCTAGGTTAGAGAAATTACCTAATATTGCTACTTAACACCGCTACTTAACACGCCTACTTAACACGGCTACTTAACACGCCTACTCAACACGAATACTTAACACGCCTACTTAACACGCCTACTTAATACGCCTACTTAACACCGCTACTTAACACCGCTACTTAACACGCCTACTTAACACCGAAGCCTTGGAGAGCTGCTATGGGAGGCAAGCCGTCACCGCCCTTCAGTTTATTGCTAAGACCTGGCGACCACCACCCACGCTTATCTAACCTACCTCCACCTGGCCTCCACACCCTCCACCAGCCCTCCACACCCTCCACCTGACTTCCACACCCTCCACCAGCCCTCCACACCCTTCATTTGGCCTCCACACCCTCCATCCGGCCTCCACACCCTCCATCCGGCCTCCACACTCCATCCGGCTCCACACCTCCAAAAGTTGACCTCGCAGAATAATCCGATACTGCAGGTCTTTGAGGTTTTCAAGAGGTCGGCCTCATAATTCTAAAAAAATCGACCTCTCAGTTACTGGCCACTGGAATCCTGGTTTTGGAGGTCACAGGGTGGAGATTACACACACACACACACACACACACACACACACACACACACACACACACACCCTTCCCTCTGGCTGTGTTGAGACTACCAGAGAGGCCGGTGTTGTATATAGAGGTCACGAGAGGTTAAACTAAGGGAGGTCAGGATTAAAGGATTATAGACAAGCCATCCTACGTCATCCTAAGCCTACATGCTCCTGGATTACGATAATATCCTTCAGTCTTGCACATATCCTGACGCTAATCCTACGAGGAGGTAGGGGTAGAGGGGGTGGGGGGGGGTTGTCAAAACGAGAATTCCTACAGGATTTTTTACGTCAATCCCACACACGAACGTCACTATAGGCACAAGGCATGCGAACGTTCGTCTAACTTTAGCATAAATAAGATTGTGGTAAAGAATGCCTGCTGGCGTTGCTGTTCGCTTTTGCTGGCGGAGATTTGATAGTGAAGAAGGCTGGGGAAAGGTGGCCTCTCTCTCTCTCTCTCTCTCTCTCTCTCTCCTTTTCTGTTCCTCTTTCTTTCATTCTTTCTGTTCTTCCCTCCCTCTCTCTCTCTCTGCTCTTCTCCTTCCCTCTCTCTGTCTCTCTTACCCCCTCTCTCCAGTTACCCTCCTGCCCCCTCCACAAACCCCTCAGCTCAGGCCAAAGAGAAACTACCGTCCGCTCTTGTGTCCTAATTGGCTATTCATTCCTCGTCTTGCATTCTGATTGGTTAAGTCTGAAATATCATGTCCTAATTGGCTATTCACCCCCCCGTCGGGCATTCTGATTGGCTGAACTTAAATCACCGCGTCCTAATTGGTTATTGACTTTCCATTCGGGTTTCTGATAGGTTAAGTAATAATTCTTCTTCTAATTGGCTCATTATGGGTCTTGATTGGTTAGTCATTCCTCATTAAGTGTCCTGATTGGTTAAATCTAATAAATCGTGTCCTAATTGGCTAATCTTATACCCCGATTCACTTCCCGTCGAGCTTTCTGATTGGCTGACGCTAATCCGCACCTTATAATTGACCTTGACCTTATCTCCAATCCCTCCCTCTGCCTCTTCAATCACCCACTTCCCTCCTCTCCAATCCCTAACATCCACAACCCCCCCACCTACACAAAGACCCTCACTCACTCCTCTCCCCCCCTCCCCGACCATGACAGCTCACCTCATAAATACAGCTTAATCAACAAAATGAAACTCCAAAATCGTTCACTTCCGGCGTGCCAATACCCGCCTTCTTCAAGTGGCACTACAGGAGAGTATAATAGTGCCACAGTGCCAGTGATAAGTGTCTGGGCAATTACAGAGGCGGGGTAGTGAGTGATGTTGAAGTGGAAGGGAAGTAACACAGTGGTGGGGGAAGTGACGGGGAATTTTGAATAGATATAGGAAAAAAACCAAGAGAAATGGCCCTGTTTTGGTAGGGAAGTAATAAAGTGACGGGGGGGGGAAGTGGCGGGGAAAGTAACACAGGTGGAGTTAAGTGGTAGGGAGAAGAGGTAATGGTGATAAGATGTTGAAATGTTACATGAAGTGGCATAGGGGGGGGACGTAAGTGACGGGGAAGTAGTGGTATAGAGACGGGGTAGTAGCGGGGTAGTGGCATAGGTGGGACGTAAGTAACGGGGAAGTAGTGGCATAGAGACGGGGTAATAACGGGGAAGTGGCCACATAGGAGAGGTAAGATGGTATACTTAAAGTGGCATTGCAAGGGTGAGGAAGTGGCAAGGGAAAGTGGCAAGGGGAAGTAGCAAGAGTGAGTGGGTAATAAATGGCCATATAGTGATTCGAGTTGTAGAAGAAGAAAGGGAGGAGAGGAGGAAGAGTAAAAGGAGGAGGAGGAGAAAGAAAAGGAAGGTTAAGAGGAAAAGAGAGGAGGAGGAGAGGGAGGACGAAGAGAAGGAGGATAAGAGGTAAGAGTAACAGAAAGGAGGAGGTGGTGGAAGAAGAGGAGAGGTAAGAGGAAGAGGAGGAACATAAGAGAGAGAACTGGTAGTGTCATATCAAGGTGCTGGCTGCTGCTAGTGGTAGTGTCATAAAAGTGCCACTCACACCCCTCCCTCCCTCTCCCTTGACACATCTATGGCCCTATGTGACCCTGGCAGCACTTGACCTCAGGAGTGCCTAAGGTCAAGGCGGCGACTCCTTGAAGTAAGTAACTCGCCCCCCTCCCTACCCCTCCTTAGCCACTTATAACCCCACCTGCTGTACCTCACGGCGCCCCCTGGAGGAGAAGCTGAAGGAGGAGGAGGAGGTGGTCTTCATAAGGTACCCCCCAAGGCTTCTCCTAGTCGTCCTCCTATGGTCTCCGGCGCCTTTTGTGGACTACATCGTCTCCGTCTACCCTCAAGGTCCTCTCCTACAATGACCTCAAGACCTCATCTGGGTTCTCCTCTTGGGGGTCTTGACCTCTCTGTGACCTCTATATCGCTTTCCTGTGATACCTAGGGCCTTCCTTTAGCACCTATGGCCTTGTTATGGTTCCTAAGACCGCGGTAGCTTCATGCATTATACTTCAATACTCATTTTAGTTTTTCAAGGACACCATAATTTTGATCTCTCTCTCCCCCTGGTACACCGTGACGACCATCTGGTAGACACGACACACTATGAAGGTCCACCGTGACGACCATCTGGTAGACACGACACACTATGAAGGTCCCGTAAGAGCGGCCACCACTGTTTATTTACCTTCGGTTTTTCTCACCTGTGTGACGCAATGTTCCTCCTCTCACCCTATACCTGTCTGGTTGGTGATTGGCTCATCAGAAATACACGAATTAAATGATTGGCTGATCAGTAATGAATTAATTAGTGGTTGACTGAGGGGTGATTGACACCTCCGAGCTGAATCTATGTCGTCTTGAGTTGATCGACTCCCTAAACAATGTGGCCAAGGTTGTGTGCTTATTATTAGAAGTGTGGCCTTGTGTGGCACCTGTGGCCTTGTGTGGCACCTGTGGTCTTCTATAGCATATGGCCCTCTATGGCACAGCCTTTCTGACTTGTAGCTGCTTACCTGACGCCCCTAAGCCAGGCTAGATAACTGCGGTCTAGACCAGCCGGTGTGGCAGGACTTGAGCCAGTGTGGTGCCGACTGGTCACGTCCTGGTCTACGATTTACAACCAACACCTGCGTCCGTTTATCCGCCCGTCCGTCTGTCTGTCGCTAACACCAGTGCCACCACTCCGGGGGCCTCTCTGGGGAAGGTGCCACTACCAACACCTCCCCCCGACCATCTTACACCTCTTCCTTTACATCAACACCTTCATAACCGCCTCCTTACACTCCCTTACACCTCCTTACACCCTCTTCCTCCCACCCCCTCTCACATTCTTCATCTCCTTCCCCTACACCTTCACCCCCTCTTTCCATCCCACATTATCTCCCCAACAGATTCTCCCCCTCTCCACCCCCATCACATTCTCCCCCTCTCCATCCCTCCATCACATTCTCCCCCTCTCCACCCCTCCATCACATTCTCCCCCTCTCCCCCCCATCATCTTCCCAACACTTATTCTCTAGATGGAATATGAGATCCTCCCCAAACCTACTTGAGGATCTTCTGGGGGTCTTCATATGATCAGCCCAGTCGCTCATCGGTCCACTACCTACAACCAACCACAACCACCACACCTAACCACAACCACCTAACCTAACCAAACCAACCTAACCAAACACAACCTAACCAACCAAACCAACCAAACCCCTATAACCCAACCAAAACCTAACCTAACCCCTAACCAAACCTAACCATAACCAAACCAACCCTAACCTAACCTAACCTAACCTAACCCTAACCAAACCCTAACCAAACCTAACCTATCTCCAACCCTAACCTAACCTCAACCACCAAACCTCCCCCAAACCTCCGGGAGATCATTGATACTTTGGAAGATCTTCATATAGTCCTCTAGATAAATAATTTACCGTGAGAAACATTACTAGAGGGAGGAATCACACTGTCAGAAACATTACGTGAGACAACGACACTGACAGAGACTAGCCGGGATCTCTACCCTCCTATAACTGCCCTGACACTACCTAAGCTAGTTTAAGCCTGCCCTACTCTACCCTACCCTGCCCTACCCTACTCCCAGGCTGCCCTTGAGATGCCCTGGGTCGGTCTTTGTTGCCAAGTTGATCACATTTACCCCAAATCAATCTATAGTGCCCCAAGCCGTTCCTACCTGCTCCCAAGCCGTTCCTACCTACTCCCAAGCCGTTCCTCTACTCCCAGCCGTTCCTACCTACTCCCAAGCCGTTCTACTTACTCCCAAGCCGTTCCTACTTACTCCCAAGCCGTTCCTACCTACTCCCAAGCGGTTCCTACTTACTCCCAAGCCGTTCCTACCTACTCCCAAGCCGTTCACCTACCCCCAAGTCGTTCCCTAACTACCCCCAAGCCGTTCCTACCAGCCCAAAGCGTTCCTACCAGCCAGCCAGTTCCTACCAGCCCATTCCTACCTACCCCAGTCGTTCCTACCTGCCCAATTTAAGACGTTCACCGCCCCCAAGACGTTCTACCAGCCCCAGACGCCTACCAGCCAGACGTTCCTACCAGCCCCAAATAATTCACAGCCGATGATGAAACGTCACAGCTGACACACAAGTATTTTCACTTGTTTTTAAATAGCACAGTCAGCTATTAGGTGAACTCCGCTTAATAGACTATCTCCTTTAATGAGCTAATTGGCAGTAGTTCTAACTAAAGCTGCTGTAATACCCCACCATTATAACCAAGGTGATTAGATAAATTACCAATATTATCCTAAATTGCATACACAAGACTTAACTGACTCACTTTTTTCGGTAATATTTCCAAACTCTTGTTCTTGAGTCCTGGAAATACTGTGTTACATCCAGCTTCTATATCATCCCTCGCCTTATTTCTCCAGGATAGGGTTGTCACGTCATGTTCCTGTCACCAGTAATATCCTGTAACTTCCCCATGATAGCTACCGGCACCTGACGTGGCAACAGAGGCAGCTGGATAGTCGTCAGTCTACGTCCTTCACCTTCCATGTTTACACTGAACAAATGGAACACCGCCCCCCCACTGCCCCCTATTTTATTTCGTTGATCGACTGTGGCTTCGGCTTGCCTTTCACTCTTTTATTAATTAGAATATAAACCAAACATAATTTACACGTTTATACTGAAGTGTTTTGGGTATTATAATCAGTAACAATCATCTGAGAGTGATAAGGGAGCCATACGTTTCGAAAAAAATGCTTTGGTTATTATCGTAGTCGTACTAACCACCTGTTAGGTTCAGGTTGGCGGTACTGTTACGAATGATGCCTCAAGTAAACCTGCACTACAATTGTTTCAGAAGGAGGTAAAGTTCAAAGGCAGGGATGGTGATAGTGGATGAGTAGTGTGTTGTGGCGTAAGGTCATACCACAGTAGAGTGAAGGGAGGTTTTGTGTTGTGTTGTAAGGTCAGATCACAGCAAGGTGCAGCGTGGGTATAGAGGCTGTGTTGTGTCATCAGCTCACAGCATGACAAAAAAAAAGGGTTGTAGAGACTTACCACGACCTTCTAGTGGAGAGAGGCCCAGGTGAGGCCTGGGGGGAGGTGTGGAGGGACTGGTAGAGGTGCTCCATGTAGGGGGGGATGCGGTAGGGGGGGTGGGGCCGGGAGCTCCCCGGGAGGTACCCAGGGGCGCCGCGCCCAGTCTCCCGCCCACCAGGGGAGACAACTCTAGTGACAGCTCCACTCACGCCCAGCCTAAGGAAGACAAAACTCTGGTTAACACACATACATATAACACCTTCATACAGTAATAAACATAATATAAAACGAATACATAAGTTATATAAAGAACACGTCATATAAAGTGTCTACCATATAAGTTATAAGAGTTAGAGGCTTTATTTAGTCATTTAGTGAACGGATGAACAGCACGCCTGAGATGGATGACCTGAACAAGCTCTTTGGTCAGCCTCCGTCCACGTTCATATATCACCCGTCGCCATTGTCTCGCGGGGTGTCGAACGGAGGTCCTCGACATGTTAAGTTAGTTTACTGGTGAGGTGTGGTGAGGTATGTTTGGTTGGCGCCGGTGTTCCCCAAGGTCCAGGGACCAGTTGCTGGGTCCTTTTCTGTTCTTATACACCAACGATAAGAAGCAAGACTCGAGGGTAAATAACATATGCCTCTGCTAAGACTCTGAGATCATTATACAGAGTTACTTAACAATGTGTACAGTAGAGAGAGTAAACCAGACAGACAGACAAATATTACTGTATTTATTTGTTAGGTGAACGAATATATTTATTTTTTTAATATCGTCAGAAAGTTGATGAATGGACAGAGAGTCGAGGCAGAAGAGTGTTGGAGTATACGATGGGCAGAGTGATGATGATGATGATGATGATGATGGTAAGTCCTTCAACAACAGTGGATTGATACAGATTGATGATGATGATGATGATGATAAAGCCTTCAACAGCAGTGATACAAGTTGATATGATGATGGTGATGATAATGATGATGGTGAATAATGTTACTTTTTTAGGAAGAAATAAACTAGAGTGATGGTGTAAGTGTAGTGGGTTACCTTGGCCACGGTGTGAGGATGAGGGTTGCCAGCTGCCAAGAGCAACAGACAGGTTGATCACAAGATCACGGGGGTTCGAACGGTTTTGGCCCTGTACTGAGACACCGAACCACCAGCCAACACCAGACCACACCAGACCCACATCAGGACCAGACCAGACCCACACCAGACCTAACCTAACCTAACCTAACCCACGGTTCTCAACGAAAACGGACAAAATGGCGTCAAAACTGGACTGTGCCTTTACCATCTAATTGGCTCAAAGTGTGTGTGTGTGTGTGTGTGTGTGTGTGTGTGTATTCCACCATTTATGTCTGTCAATATGTGCAACTTGTCCTTCACTGTGTACGTCTTTCTCTCTAGGGTATGTGTGTGTACGTGCCTATATGTGTAATACTTATGCATGTGTGTACATGTGTGTGTGTGTACAGAACCGTCAGAGAGGAGGGCAGATGGGTCGCGGGTGAGTGAGGTGTGTTTGTTTACATCGGCCAGCTGTTAGGAGCACCTCCCTCCCTCCTCACCCCCCCCACCGGCCCCGTCCCAGCTGAGTGCCTCGACTCATCCAGCCGTCCCTCCCTCCTTCCTTCCTTCCTCCCTCCTTCCCTCCCTCCCTTCTTCCTTCCCCCCTCCTCCCTTCTTCCTTCCCTCCCAGGCTACCCGCATAACTGGCAATATGTACGTGATTGGCTGCTAGTACGTGATTGGCTGCTCGTACGTGATTGGCTGCTCGTACGTGATTGGCTGCTCGTACGTGATTGGCTACTCGTACGTGACTGAATACTCTTAGATTCCAATACTTATCGATATATTTACTTCCTGTCAATGATTATACCGTACGTGAGTAAAATATTCGTCCGTGAAAATCAATCCATTACACTGTGTACGTGAATAACTGTTAGTACGTGATCACACTCTATTTTAATCTGTCTTATGATAAATATTTATTATAATTACCATTTAACTCTGATCAATAACTGTACTATAATTAATTTACTATAAGATCCCATCTATTTAATTGTATAATCCCAGAACCAATTAGAGGGAATATTAATTGAGTCATGTGGTGTCCGTGCTGTCCGTGGTTCTGTACTTAGTGATGTATGTACGTGATTGTTTTGATATATGACATATAGGTACTATATTACCCTTCCCACGAGCTGCTATCATCATCATCATCATCATCATCATCATCACCATCATCATCACCATCACCACCACCACCACCACCACCCCACCACCACCACCACAACTCGAGTCACTTTCACCAACCACCATTATCACCATCGGCGTCACCATCATTTTTCTTGAGGAGGAGACAGCAAGAGAGGGTGTTTATTAAGCACCATGAGAAGGCATCATCCCTACCATTGTCTGCCATGAACAATGGTAGCCGCGTCAACCACCATCACCATCATCCCAAACACTTACTCATTCACTCACTCGACACACTCACTCCTCGACCTCACTCCTCCATACTCAAACACTACCAACCATACGCTATCACCATACATTATCACTATCATCACCACTATCATCATTTACATATTATAAGGTATCACCACCACCACCACCACACCCTATCACCACAACTACCACCACCACCCACAACTACCACCACCACCACCACCACCACCACCACCACAACTACCACCACCACCACCACCACCACCACCACTATTACAACTATCACCCCACCAACATTACCATCACCCTCTTCCTCCTCCCTCCCCTTCCTCCTCCTCTAGAGATCTCCCCTCCCCTTCTCCTCCCCCTCAAGAATGGGAGACCCATCCTCTGTCAACATAGAGGAAATAACTGCAGTTGCTGAAGAGACACCCTTTCTTTTCCTCCTCCCTACCTTCCCCTCCCCTTTCTCCACCCTTCCTTCTCCCTACCTTCCCTCCTTCCTCCACCCTTCCTTCCCTCCCCCCCTCTCTTCCTTTCCTTCCCTAGCTAGAATAAATCCCCCTCCCCTTCATTCCTTTGTTGAGACTCCCCTTCCCCCCACTCAGCTTGAAGATCTCCCTTCCCTTTCTCCTTCTCTTCCCCCAATTTGGAGATCTCCTCTTCCACCTCCAACTTCTCCTCCTCAGTTTGGAGACCCCCTCCCCTCTCTTCTTCTCCTCCCCAGCTTGGGAGGCTCTATCTCCTCCCCCTCCCAACTCCCCCCTTCCCTCCCCCAGAAGCAGGCGATAGGATACCATGCAGACGAGGAGAGTGAAAGACGGTATGCACTCAAGATGATGATGACCTCTCCTTCCCTTCCCCTCTCCTCCCCTACCCCTTCCAACCCCCACCTCTGCCACCCCTCCCCATAACATGAAGAACCTCCCTCCCCCCCGCCCCCCCCAGCTCAGGTGTCTCCAGGCGGCGTCTCAACCAAACAAACAACCAGCTACTGAAAATACACAGACGACACATGTGGGGCGCTGTATTGCCCTGACCGTCTCCCTCCTTCCCCTCCCTCATACCCTTACCCTCCTCCCCTCCTTATACCCCCCCTTACCCTCGTCCCCTCCTTATACCCCTTACCTCTCCTCATACCCCTTACCCTCGTCCCCCTCCTTATACCCCATTACCCTCTCCTCCTAACCCCTTTAGCTTCCCCTCATACCCCCTCCTTCTTTCCCTTACCACTCATACTTCCCCCTCTCCTTGTATCTCTCTCCTCCCTCATACATCTACCTCTTTCTCTCTCTCTCTCCCTTTTCCCTCACCCTTAACCTCACCTCCCTTCGCCCTATCCAACTCCCCCCCAACCTCTCCTCCTAACCCCTCCCCAAATCTCCCTCCCCTAACCCCACCCCCTCTTACCCCAAACTTCCGCTCTTATAGTTAAGTTTGTCTGTTGGTCTGAGTGTTGCTCTTAGAGGCCTGAGTGTTGGTCTGAGTGTTGCTCTTGAGGTCTGAGTGTAGACCTGAATGTTGGTCTGAGTGTTGGTCTGAGGTTGCTCTTGAGGCCTGAGGTTGGTCTGAGGTGCTCTCGAGTGTGGTCTGAGTGTTGAGGCCTGGTGTTGGTCTGATTGTTGCTCTTGAGGTCTAGTGTAGACCTGAATGTTGGTCTGAGTGTTGGTCTGGGTTGCTCTTGGTCTGAGTGTTGACCTGAGTGTTGGCCTGTGTGTTGGTCTGAGTGTTGCTCTTGAGGTCTGGTGTTGACCTGAGTGTTGCCTGGTGTTGGTCTGAGTGTTGCTTGAGTGTTGGTCTGAGTGTTGACCTGAGTGTTGGACCTGAGTGTTGGTCTGGTGTTGGTCTGAGTGTTGGTCTGAGTGCTAGTCTTGAGGTCTGGTGTTGACCTGAGTGTTGGTCTGAGGTTGCTCTTGAGGTCGTGTTGACCTGGTGTTGACCTGAGTGTTGACCTGAGTGTTGGTCTGAGTGTTGGTCTGAGTGTTGGTCTGAGTGCTAGTCTTGAGGTCTGAGTGTTGACCTGAACCCATATGAACCTACAAATTACCAAACAAACAACAAGTAATCTCTATATCCATAACCCAGTTGTGGGGAATAAAGAAATTGTACGTGCCGTGGTGTCCTTGTCCGTAGATCTGTCCTTAGTGTACGTGATAACTCTTGAAGGAATGGACGGATTGTGTTGAAAGTTGAGCCAGATATTGTTCGTACCAAGAGCCCAGAGTGAGTCAATTATTGTCATTATCCGATTTAATTTGACGATTTGGCGGCCATTTTTGCTGCTATTTTGGGTTAGTTTAGGTTAGGTTAGTTTAGGTTGGATTATGTTAGGTGAGATTAAGTTAGGTGAGATTAAGTTAGGTGAGGTTAAATTAGGCTAGGTTTGGTTATGTTAAGTAGAATTTCGTTAGATTAAGTTAAGTTCAGGGTAGAGTTAGGTTAGATTAGCTTAAGTGCGGTGGTGATGAAAAGACTACTACTACTACTACTACTACTACTAATACTACTACTACTACTACTAACTCCTTGTCCACTCCATTCACAAGAAAACTCTCCACTTAAGTCTTTCCATTCACAAAACCACAATGTTTACATTGACAGCAGCGCCTCAAGCGGCTAACACTGTACCTGACCGCTCAACACACACTCTAGTTTGCTCAGTAAATGGAGGACGTTTGCTCAAGACTCCTACCCGTCTCCTGAACACACACACACACACACACACCTGACAGGTAAGTAACCAACACCCACACTTTATCTTGAGATGGTGAGGTGGCCATTGTGTTTTTTTTTTTGCTCTGTTGCATTCTTCTTTTATTTTATTTCTTTCTTCTTTTTTCTTCTGCTTCATTTCCTTCTTCGTTTTCTTCTTCTTCACATTATTTCTCTTCCTTTGCTTTTATTTATTTCTTCTTCTTCTTCTTCTTCTTCTTCTTCTTCTATATACAACAAAATGCATCTACCTAATAATCCGTTAACATATTTTGCATAATGTATAATACAACCTGTATATTGTATTATCACCTGTAGAAAACCTGTATACTGTATAGCTACTGTATACCTAACCATTTGAGGTCTAAATCAATCTATTGGAGGATATACATGGGGTGCACAATAAACTAGCCGCCACTCTTATTGCCAACATTGAAGCTAGTCTGGAATGAGGTTAGGTTAGGTTTGGTTAGGTTAGGTCACCCCCATTACTTCTCCACCCCACAACATACAATTACCCTCCCACTCTCCTCTCCCCACTCCAACACCACCTCTTCCACCCCACAACACATAATCTCCCTCCCATTCCTGCCCTCCCCACTACCTTATCCACCCCCCACAACACATAGACAGATTCCTTCCCTCTTCTTCCCTCTCCCCAATACACAGATTATCTCCCTCCCCCTTCTCCTCTCCCCACTCCGACACCTCTTCCACCCCACAACACCCCCCCCTCTCCCCTCTCCCCTCTCCCCTCCATTGTGAGGAGATTAACGCGCTCTGCTGTAATTTACGAGTGTGTCTGTGCGTGAGTATATTAAGAGGCGCCCTGATATCGCTGTTTGTTCTGGCTCAATAAATTAGTGAGCCGAGAGGGTTACCCCACTCAACCCTAGCTGTCTCACGGCCATGCCTCCTCCTTCATTCACCACCACTACCACCACCACTCATGCTTTATAGATGTCTCATAGCCACTTCCTACCTTCATTCACCACCACTATCACCACTACCTACCACCTACTACCACCACCTACCACCACACAAAAGATAGATACATCGGTGTTCCTTGATTTGGTAATGTTTTCACCACCATTGCGTCCAGAAAAGTGGAAATATAAGTTGCACCATTCTGTTTAGGGAACTTTCATTGGGTCTTCTTAACAACCTTACGCCATCACGAACATGAAAGAGGAGATAGAGTGGTGTAAGCGCCATTATATTCACGAAGTATATAATCTTATTTAATACTTTACGCCATAATACCTCTTAATGCCACCATACAAAGGGATAGTAATGTTAGAACGCCATACACTTTGGTTCTCAGAGGCTAACACCATCAACACCATCAATATCATCCACACCATTAACACCATCAACACCATAATACCAAGAACTTGAAACAACTTCACAAGCTGCCTCTGCACCATTATAGTGGCTCGGAACGTCTTAATCAGCGACCCCAAGAGAGAGAAAGAAAGAAAGAAAGAAAGAGAGAGAGAGAGAGAGAGAGAGAGAGAGAGAGAGAGAGAGAGAGAGAGAGAGAGAATAAATATCATAGAGACAGAACTAACACCAATAACGCCATTGAAAAATCACTATAGACAAAAAAAAAAACACTAACACCACCACTACAAGCACCACTAACACCACACAACTAGAAACCACTATCACACACAAACACATGGGCCAGACAGTACAAGCCACCATCACAAGCAGCACAGAACCAACCATCTTAGAGGCAGTTAACAACCATCCGAGAGACAGTTAACACACAGCTAAAGTTACATGACTGCAGTTGACTGACATATCAACACAGTATCTCTCATAGTTTAGTGGTTAAAGTCTCCTCTGGCTTTCGTCTTGTCTGTCTACGTTAAAGCCGTTCATGCCAGTGTATTGTAAGGGGAATTATCGGTATAGTTGAGGTGGATCTAGTACCGAACCCTGAATCCGAGACCCCGAAGCCTGAATCTGAGATCCCGAACCTTGAATCCGAGACACCGAACCCTGAATCCGAGATGCCGAACCCTGAATCCGAGACATCGAACCCTGAATCCGAGACACCGAACCCTGAATCCGAGACCCCGAACCCTGAACCCGAGACGCTGAACCCTGAACCCTGAACCCGAGACCAAAGCCGAGACTGAGATCGAATCCGTATCTTAAATTGAATCCGGATTATAGAGGTTTCACATTGAACACGCGGATTTGGTTTAGGTTAGGTTTAGTTTGGTTAGGTTTAGTTGGGTTAGGCTAGGTTAAGTTAGGGGTACGTTGGCTTAGTTTAAGTTTAAATTAGGTCATTAGAAGTGTTAAACCATCGTCTTCAAAAAGTTAAAACATCGTGGTCAAAGGGTTAAACCATCGTCTTGTTAAACCATCATCATCAAAGGGTTAAACCATCCTCCTCAAAGGGTTAAAACATCGTCCTCAAAGGGTTAAACCATCGTCTTGTTAAACCATCATCATCAAAGGGTTAAACCATCCTCCTCAAAGGGTTAAACCATCCTCCTCAAAGGGTTAAACCATCGTCTTGTTAAACCATCATCATCAAAGGGTTAAACCATCCTCCTCAAAGGGTTAAACCATCCTCCTCAAAGGGTTAAACCATCGTCTTGTTAAACCATCATCATCAAAGGGTTAAACCATCCTCCTCAAAGGGTTAAAACATCGTCCTCAAAGGGTTAAACCATCCTCCTCAAAGGGTTAAACCATCGTCCTCACAGGGTTCATTCCGATATTAAACGAACACCAAAGTACAGATAGTTTTTTTGAGAGGCTTGTACTAACGAACATACACTATAGCTAACATGTTACTACGATAGGGAGGAAGGTTGATACGATATGAGAAGAGAATTTAATAGGTGATATTTGTTTATATCTAGAGGATAAATGTGTGTGTGTGTGTGTGTGTGTGTGTGTGTGTGTGTGTGTGTGTGTGTGCCGCATTTTCTTGTCTCGAAGTTTCCCTTTCTCTTGAGTCACCCCGAGCAAAGAAGCAAGGATAGATAGATAGATATATAGATAGATAGATAGATAGATAGATAGATAGATAGATAGATAGATAGATAGATAGATAGATAGATAGATAGAACAACACAATCACTAATAATTGCTTTAAAAATATATTTACCAGTGACCACAACACGTGAACCACCACCACACTCCCAGTATCTACGAACCTGCCCACACATCACCGCCTTATCATGGGAGTTAAATGTTGTGGCAGAGGTGTAATTAACATGTTAATACGATCTGCCGCAACATAAATCGTGGGCTAACATGAGAAATTAACGGGTCAACGGGAGGCGTGTGAGGGAGGTGGTGAGGCGGGCGGTGGCAAGAGGGAGCACATCTCGGGCTGCCGCAAAAGGCCCGATATTCCCCACTTTCCGATAAGCGGCGTCCCTGTTATGAAATTATTAATGATGACTACCACACAAAGGACAACGAAGGACGCGCGGCCTGAACAGCAGCAGCAGCAGCAGCAGCGTCCTGTGTGTGGCTGTCGACCCACAAGTCCGTGAAGGAATTTCTGGAGTCCTACTGAGCCGACGGTCCTAAACTCGCATTCCTGGGGTCCTGCGCGCCGTCCAGAATTGTATCAACAGTTCCCGCCCCGAAAACTTGTCCTAACTAATGAGTCCTGTGTTGTTTTTTGCTTAGAATTGTTAATAGACGTCAAGGGTCGAGGAATATGTACGGAACGAGGCGATCAGATAAGGTGGGGGGGAGACGGTCAGGACGCCTACAGAGATGACAAACGAAGACTCATCTCAACTTCCAGGGTGACGCCTCTAGGTAAACAAAGACGATTAGTAACAAGCGCGAACCGCCACTCTCCTTTTTTTTTTTGTTCTTGCTGAGTAACTAATGTACATCCACTTGTTTTTTCGTGTGGTGATACATTTGTTCTCAAGCTGCTTTTTTCTTCACAGACAGACGACTAGAACGATGATGAATGGGACTCACTTCAGCCTCTAGGAATACAGGTAGCCATCACCAGGAAAGATTACACACGTAACCTCATATGGCGGCGATAAGATCCTCAAACACTCTTGTATGTTTTCTTTTGTTTTCTGCGCCGATATATTTGTTCTGACACAGCTTTCTCCTGTCTGGTAGACGCCTAGACACAAGACAAATGTAACCCATCTCAGGCCACTACGATGACTAGCAGGTAAACATCACCCGATAGAGATTAAAACAGACACAACCTATAGCCATCACACTGCCAGGGTTAACACACTCACACGTCTTGTTGTCCCCGGAGCTTTTTTGCACTATAGGGGAGAACATAGACGTGTAAAATGATGACAAGAGTGAGTAGAGAACAGCCTTCGTGCAGATAGTTCTATGGCACATAGTCTCTACCTCATAACTAAAGAACAACACATCCAATTTGACTGACTTACCCTACGACACAAAGATGGATTCTGAAAAAATGATTCCTCTTTAGTCAAAGCCAAAACACAACATCCAAAATGGCGTTAAAATTTTACTGAGACTTTATAACTTAAAAAAAAAATCCCTCACAGGTCCACCAGTTAGATAAAATAAACATGTAAAAGTCTTTGTAAATTCGGATTCCAAATTACTTTTTTTTTACAGTTATGAGGATTTTTATTTTTATTTTTTTTATACGTGAGCATCTTGGAGAATCGCTAACGTGTGTGTAATGAAATACGACTCATAAATGACGATCAAAAGTACTACTCTTCCCTACTACTATCACGACTACTCCCACTACTACCACCGTAAAACAATTGATATTTACTACCACTACCATTACTACCACCACTACGATCCTTACTACCACCACTACACTACCACCCTAGAAAACGAAACATCTATAACCACTACTACCACTTCTATCCCTACCACCAAATAATGACCACAGGTGTATTTAATCACAGGTGTATAATGACCACAGGTGTATATAATCACAGGTGTATAATGACCACAGGTGTATAATGACCACAGGTGTATAATGACCACAGGTGTATAATGATCTATAATGAAGAGAAGGTAATTTAGGGTCGAGTCATCCACACACACGCACAAACACAATGGCCGGCTGGATATGATGGTAGCTCCTTCAATGAAGTCGTTAGGCTGCGTGATGGTATACTGATGAAACAAAGCCACCACTACCACCACTACCACTACTACTACTACTACTACTACTACTACTATCATTATCCTACTAAAACTACTATTACAATCAGGACTATACCACTATCATTAATATCACTCACCACCATCACTACTACCACTACTACCATTAATAACGCTACCAGCATCACTACCACACTCTTGACACACCACCACCACCACCACCACCACCACCACCACCCCCGGAATTATAAATTAATTAAGCTGTACTTCACGCTCTGCTGATGACATACTGTGCGTTGGTGATACTGTATAGTGTGTGGTGGTGATATAGTGTGTGGTGGTGATATAGTGTGTGGTGGTGATATAGTGTGTGGTGGTGATATAGTGTGTGGTGGTGATATAGTGTGTGGTGGTGATATAGTGTGTGGTGATGATATAGTGTGTGGTGGTGATATAGTGTG
Organism: Homarus americanus; assembly: GCF_018991925.1. NCBI lineage: Eukaryota > Metazoa > Arthropoda > Malacostraca > Decapoda > Nephropidae > Homarus > Homarus americanus. The sequence continues at coordinate 9,083,163 of NW_024712526.1, read as the reverse complement.
TGGTGGTGATATAGTGTGTGGTGGTGATATAGTGTGTGGTGATATAGTGTGTGGTGATGATATAGTGTGTGGTGGGTGATATAGTGTGGTGGTGATATAGTGGTGATGATATATGTGGTGGTGATATAGTGTGTGTAGGTATAGGGTGTGTGGTGGTGGTATAGTGTGTGGTGGGTGATATAGTGTGTGTAGGTGATATAGTGTGTGGTAAGGATATAGTGTGGTGATGATATAGTGTGTGGTGACATATAGTGTGGTGGTGATATAGTGTGGTGAGGATATAGTGTGTGGTGGTGATATAGTGTGTGGTGGGATATAGTGTGGTGATATAGTGTGTGGTGGGTGATATAGTGTGTGATACATAGTGTGGTGGTGATAGTGTGTGGTGGTATATAGTGTGTGGTGGTGATATAGTGTGTGGTGGTGATATATGTGGTGGGTGATATAGTGTGTGTGTTACGTATATACAGTCGCTCGTTAAGTTAAATATTCTCATTAACTTCACACTTACGCAAACTCTCTCCCACGTTACGTATCTTTTAAGAATACCGAAGTCATGAACCCTACCAGCCTTAAACTTTGGCAGAGGGCGAACTGTTGTCCATTATCGAGGTGGCTTTGTTGATTAATTTGTCGAGCAGCTGGCCACTTCCTAATGAATACAACGCTTCGAAACACCAACGACAAACGAATCCCGACCTTAAGATGTTGTAGGCGTTAGAGGCGAGAGTCCCATGATAAACAAAACCTCACACTCATTTCTTGAAGACTCAATCATGACACGGGAAAAACGAGAGATCTGGCGGGAAAAACAGAGATTTTGGCGGGAGCTGATAGAATTTGGCGGGGAACTAATCTTGGCGGGAAAAAGAAGTTAATTGGTTAGGAGGAAAGACTTTGGCGAGGGAAAAAAATTGCGTGGAAAGAGAAATTCTGGCGGGAAAAGAATAGATTTTAGCAGGAAAGATAGAGATTTTGGCGGGAAAAATAAGTAAACAAAAGCGAGCCACGAAAAACATTGGAGGAAAAAAAAAGTCTTTATAATGCAACGTCGCTGTGGTGGTGTTGTGGTTGTGGTGGTGGCGTTGTGGCGGTGGTGATTGTGGTTGATGCGGTGGTGTCGTGTTAGTTGGTGCGGGGGTGGTTGGAGAGTGGTGGTGGTGGTGAGGCGGTGGAGGCACAGATACTGGGACAATGAACGCAAGGTTGGAGGGAGGAAATGGTGGAGATACACACACACTGGAAGGAGGGAGTGGTGGAGAGAGAGAGAGAGAGAGAGAGAGAGAGAGAGAGAGGAGGAGAGGAGAGGAGTGGTGGAGAGAGAGAGAGAGAAGTAGTGGCGGAGAGAGTGAGTGGTGGGGAGAGAGAAAAGGAGTGGTGGGGAGAGAAAGAAGGAGTGGTGGGGGGAGAGAGAGAGAGGGAGTGGTGGAGGAGGATAGAGTAATTATCATCAACCAAGAAGTCTTAAGGTCATAAAAATGTCGTAAACATTCACGAGATGGAAATGAGGGACCAGGTCACTACCCACACCTGGAGGCCATTACCCACACCTGGAGGTCACTACCCACACCTGGAGGCCATTACCCACACCTGGAGGTCACTACCCACACCTGGAGGCCATTACCCACACCCGGAGGTCACTACCACACCTGAGGTCACTACCCACACCTGGAGGCTACACCACACCTGGAGGCCACTACACCACTGGAGGCCACTCCCACACCTGAGAGGCCACTACCCACACCTGGAGGCCACTACCCACACCTGGAGGCCACTACCCACACCTGGAGGCCACTACCCACACCTGGAAGCCACTACCCGCATCTGGAGACCAGCTTGGAGTATTATACAGGCCGGCATGAAGGTATCTGGAGGCCACCACTCAGACCTGGAGGCCAGATTTGGAGGCCACAAACTCTCCACCACATAACCAGGAAACTCTATCCCCTCAAATTGATACTTCCGCTATTTACAGGTTACGTAATAAGGGATAATTTAACCATTTGGCGCCATAACAAAGGTTAATTTAACTCTGTTGCTATAATATATGTTAATTTAACCCCTTGACGCCAAAATACAGATTCATTTACCCCCCCCCCCCCCCCAAAAAAAAAAAAAAAATAATAATAATCTCACGAGTCAACGAGTCAATAAATAATTAATCACAAGTCATATAAATAAAGCCAGGTAGCCAGGCAGTTAATTAATCAATAAAGTAATTAAGTAACTTCACAGTACAATAAATTAACACATTAATTAGCTGACAAAAAGTGAAAGGGTTAAGTGTCCTGTTAGGTTATGTTAAGTTAGGTTAGCTTAGTTAGGTTAAGTTAGGTTAGGTTAGCTTAGGTTAAGTTAAGTTAAGTTGGTTAGGTTTAGGTTAGGTTACTTCTTATTTATGATTTCCGCCTTAACACTTAACATAATGTAGGTTAAAAAAAGAGACAGTGTAATTAACTTTAACCTGTGTGGATGTTAATGCTTTTGTTGGTGTTTTGTTTCTTTTGTTTTTGTTATTTTTAATCGGAATAAAATCGTAAAAAACATTAAATATCGTTGATTTATAAGATTTTTATTATTTTTATTTTTATTAATTTTCTGTAAATACATTCGGTTTGACTTTAATTCATTCTTTTTATTTTTCAGTTGCGTCTCAGCTCTATGTGTGTCTTTCTTACTTACTTATCGAATTATTCACTTTTATACTGACGGAGATAACATTGTGTGTGTGTGTGTGTGTGTGTGTGTGTGTGTGTGTGTGTGTGTGTGTGTGTGTGTGTGTGTGTGTGTGTGTGTGTGTGTATGACCAACCATCTAGGTATACCATTATATATCTTATCTACCACAATCTACTACTAGCATTCATCTACCACAATCAACTTAGTGTCACATTTACCCCGAAACACCTAATTACAGCACCACCATCATCACTAACCACTACTACCACCACTATCACAATCTACCACCCACCCACCCACCATCACGACCTACCGCCATCTACCCACCTACCACAACCACGACCTACCACCATCCACCCACCTACCACAACCACGACCTACCACCATCCACCCACCTACCACAATCACCTTAGTCCCAAACCTACTCTTTATATCCATCTTACAACCCACACCATCCACAAACCCACACCACCTTCCTACCCATCCTCACTACCCTGCACCTACACCCACCACCCGTCTACCCAAAACCACCCACGTATGCACCCACCATCTAAGGTCTACCCTCCACACACACACACACACACACACACACGCAATATTCTCCTCCGCCAACCAGGGAGGAAATTTGGTCAGAAAATTGCAGGTTGTGGAGGCGGTGATGATGGTGGTGGTTCAGGCAAGCTAAATGTCTCTTTTATCGGTGTGTGTGTGCTTGTGTGTGTGTGTGGGCGTGGTGTGTGGGGGGGTGTGGATGGTGGTTTGTGAGGATGTGTGTGTGTGGGGGGGAGGTGTGGACATGTGTGTGTGTGTGTGTGTGTGTGGGGCGTGAGGGTGTGTGGGGGGTGGACGTGTTGGTGGTTTGTGAGGGGAGGAGTGTGGACATGTGTGTGTGTGTGTGTGTGTGTGTGTGTGTGTGTGTGTGTGTGTGTGTGTGTGTGTGTGTGTGTGTGTGTGTGTGTGCCTACATGCTGTTTGCTGTATGGGTTGCAGTTCAAATGGACCGGATTCCTAATGATAATGATTGAGAGGGCATTATGTTATGTTATGTTATGGCCCCTTAGGATTAGTATTACTTAAAACTTGTGTGACTCCTACTAGACCTGTCACCCAATCGTGTTCCCTAAGCGTGTGTGTGTGTGCTTCTACCACTACCCACTCGATCAACACGCTAAATGCCAGGAATAACTCTCACTTAAAATATGACAACACACGTCCACCAATATGAGACAAAATCGAATCCAAAATGGCCGTCAGATATTAACCAAGTAAACCAAAACATCACCCAATATCACAGTGTTAGGGGGAGGTTTCAATCTCAAGTCAGGTGGGGCATTTTTTGGTTTTAATATTGTGACCTTGACCATTGACCTACTGACCTTAAATTTATACAAGGTCTAGGGGATAATGTGGTGAATGAACGTGATGAGTTTGAATAATGTAGGTCTTTTTGTTTTTTAGTTATTCATGTTTAGATGTAGATGAAGGAATGTAGTTGATGTCTTAACTCACTCTCTCTGCTGTCAGTCACTCAGTCTATCCATCTGTCTGTCTGTACTTCTGTCTCTCGAACTTCACTTTAGACACACAACACAAAAATTTCTCCATTCATATATTATTAAACAGACTCTAGCCCCAGGTGTGACCATCTCTGTACCTGTCAGTTAATTGCAGCTCAGGTAGGTAGGGTATACACCTGTATGGCGGCAATTAAAGGTGATAATTGTACTGGTTGTAACTGTATATTAAACCTTGTATTACTGTATCTGATTGTTAAAGGCTACAGTCTTTATTGTTGTTATTGATGTTATTGATGATGTTTTTGTTGTTGTTGTTATTTTTGTTGTTATTTATTATTTTCATTATTATTATTAGTATTGTTATTGTTGTTGTTGTTGTTGCTCATGTTTTGTTGTTGTTGATGTTCATGTTGTTATTATGAGACCTAAAATGCATTCAGATACCGCCCAGGCAAGTGTTGTTGTGTGTGTGTGGGTGAGGGGACAGCACACTCAACAAGCCACCCAAGTACCATGGTTCGATACTGGATTCCAGGTTGACGACTGACCAATTCCCGGCGTCCTTATTTGGCGGCTGAGTAATAAAACACCAAAACAAGAAAGTTGTCAAGTACCAACAGCTAACAAGGCGCGTGGTAGTTGACCATTAAAACTGTCAACAAGCGTATACGAGCTGTTAGTCATGTATAAAGAGCTAACAAGGTGCTTGGTAGTTGAGTACTATAGCTGACAACGAAATTAAATGACCAGTGAGTAAAGGAAGAAAGAGCTAACGAGGCTGTTTGGTAGATAAGGAATAAAGCGATGAACGAGCACAAAATAACTAAACAAGCAGTTAGACAGAGATCAACAAGCAGTTAGTCTGAGAGAGAGATAGACAGGCAGGCAGACAGGAAAGAAGGCAAGCAGGCAGGCAGGCAGGAAAGAAGGCAAGCAGGCAGGCAGGCGGGCGGGCTGACACTGGACACTCAGCAGACCACACAACAACGACGCCACTAACTCAAGCCACTACGTGTAATCACAATAATAAAAATACTCAACGACCATATCCGCTGTTAGGTCGTAAACAAGTGTACACCTCAATCACCTAATGAGGCAATTTGGTCGGGAGGAGGAGGAGGAGGAGGAGGAGGAGGAAGGGGTGGGAGGAAAGGGGGGGAGGGAGGGGGTGAGTCCTCACCCCACGTTCCAAGAAGTGTAAGTAAGATGAAAGAAAAGAAAAAAAGAAGAAACACAGATCTTTATTTGCCGGTTTATAAATAGGTTTGATAAGGGCGACTTTTGGGACCGGCCAGGGGTAATAGAGACGCCGGCTTAATATATATCTATGGAGATAATTCACAGCTATGAACTCCTCCTCCACCACACACACACACACACACACACACACACACACACACATACCGATCTTAGCTCTTTCATGTACACCAAAATATCACTGCACTAGATTTCTTAAAAGTTCAATATATTTATCTTTTTTTTTTTCACTAGCGAGTAAGGTAATAGGGTGGCAGGTACAAGGCGGTACAGACACAGGTACAGACACAGGTACAGGTACAGGTAGAGAATACTAATAAGGTAGTTCCCCAGCAGGTGAAACACACACCAGGTGGCGATGGCAACGCAGGTAATGACAAGGTAGAGAGGAGAGAAAAAACACAGGTATACCTCAGAGACGCTCAGGTGGTCCCCGGCAGGTAGGTCCTGGGATGGTGGTAGTGGTGGTGGTGGTAGTGATTGTGGTGGTGGTGCTGGTAATGTAGATGGTGGTGGTGGTAGTGATTGTGGTGGTGGTGCTGGTAATGTAGATGGTGGTGGTGGTAGTGATTGTGGTGGTGGTGCTGGGTGGTGGTGCTGGTAATGTAGATGGTGGTGGTGGTGGTGGTGATAGTGATGGAAGCAGTGGTGGTGGTAGTTATAGTGGTAGTGGTGGTGGTGGTTGTATGATGGTAGTAGTGGTTATAATTGTGATGGTGGTAGTGATGATAGTGATGGAAGCAGTGGTGGTAGTTATAGTGGTGGTGGTGGTTGTATGGTGGTAGTAGTGATTATAATTGTGATGGTGGTGGTGGTAATGATAGTAGCGGTGATGATGATGGTGGTAGTTATAGTGGTGGTGACAGTAATAGTAGTAGTGGTGGTAAAAAAAAAAAGTAAAAAGCAATAACTTTATCATGTCTTACCCCCCTTTTACCCCACCCCACTCCCTCCCTCCCCTCGCCCTTCCCCTCCCCTTCCCCGGTGGTGGTATAGTAGTGGTAGTGGTGGTGGTCCTGGTGATGATAGTGGTGTTGGGGGTAATAGCTTTATCCACAGCCTCAACAATGATAACCCCTACTGTCTTCAGCTCCCCGTCAGGCAGGTACTGATGGTGGTCCAGTCTGTAATAACTTTATCTAAACTCTGACATGATAATTCCACTGTCTTCCCTCCACTCACTCTCTCTCTCTCTCTCTCCTCGACCATCCCAGGTAGGTAGGTCTTGGGGTAGTGGTGGGTGGTTGTGGTTGATGGGTTGGTGGTAGGTACTGATAATGGTGGTTGAGGTTAGTGGGTAATGTAATAACTCTATTCACAACCTTACATGATTACTTCTTTCTCTTTTCTCTGTCTCTGCGGCAGGTAGGTCCCCCGGCAGGTATAGGTTCCCCTGCAGGTAGGTACTGACTGAGGTGGTGGTTGTAATAACTCTATACGCCTCCAGCAAGCAGGTAATGATGATGGTGGTGGTGGTGGTGGTAGTAGTGGTGAGTGTAATGGCTCTATCCAGTGTCTGCTATGATAACTCCATTCTACTCTTCCTTCTTCAGGTGGGTACTGGTGGTGGTGGTGGTGGTGGTGGTGGTGGTGGTGGTGGTAGTGAGTGGTAGTGGTAGTGGTGGTGGTGGCGGTGGTGGTGGTTGTGATAGTGGTGGTGGTGGTGGTTGTGATAGTGGTAGTGGTGGTAGTGGTGGTGGTGGTGGTGGTGGTAAGTTGAGCTCTCATTCACAATACTATCTATCTATCTATCTATCCATCTAACTATCTATCTATCTATCTATCTATCCTATATGCCTTGGATGGATCAGGAGAAGCAGGCCTCATAATATAATACCTTAAAAAGTACCCACATCCCTCAAAATACCCACATCCCCGTAAATATCCACAGAATCCTAATACTTCTCAGAAATATCCACACACCCCACAAACACCCTCACACACCGCACAAATACTCACATTCCCGTATATATCCACAGAATTACAATACTTCTCATAAATATCCACACACACACACCCACAAATACCCACACAAACACCCATTATCCCCCTACCCACACATCAAGAGTTCCCAGACTGCCAACACTTACAACCATGAGAGTTTACAAATGAGAGGCGCTGAAGGAGTAAGGAGGTGTTGATAAGGCCAGCACAGCGCCATGGCCCAGGTGGTGATAGAGTGTAGAGCTGGCCGGGGAGCTTGATAGACGCCCTACCATGCCACTGACTATGTCCTGGTGATTGTCTGGTTGGTGAAGTAATTGTCACGATTAGTCATTCCCAGAGTGAGGCGTGTGTGTGTGTGTGTGTGTGTGTGTGTGTGTGTGGACTGGTGATGTACTGTATGTGAGTTGTTGAGGTGTTGTGTAGGTCCGTGGGACATACATACATACATACATACAGACATTCATACAGACATACACACGTACATAAATAATGATTGTCCCGCTTGTAACGAGGATGGCCGGCCCAAGGGCCACCTAGGCGTGAATTTGTTTAAGGTGTAGAAGCTGTCGCCAACACAACAACCACATCTGAGTTAACGAGCTGCATGACCCAGAGTCAAGGAATAGCCCAAGAAGACCGGACAACTCGCCAACTGCACTGGCTAACCATTACCCCGGAACACGATCCGCAAATCGAATAACATCCAGGTTCCCAATTACTGCTGGGTAGACAGAGGCAAATGGCGTAAAGAAGCTTGCCCATAGTTTCATCCTGCCCGGGGATCGAACCCGGGTCCACTCACTTGCGAGGCGAGCATGCTGACCATTACACACACACACACACACACACACACACACACACACACACACACACACACAAAAACACGTGTAAAATATTCCAACCAATATTCTGGTGTCATGGTCGTCTGCCTGTCTGTCACACATCCTGCCTCGTATATTCCTGAGACATTAAGACAGGAGCTCCTCAGGTGAGATGACTAGGCCAAGGTTAGGTTAGGTTAGGTTAGGTTAGGTTAGGTTAGGTTAGGTTAGGTTAGGTTAGGTTATATACGATATCATGTTGAGCCCTGCACCCATTGCCTCACAGGTATTAATCACAGGTGCTGGAGGGAGGCAGCACCAACACGTTATCAGCATAAGTTAAAAGCCACCAACCCACCCTGGATGTAATAACACTTAGAGTCTCTCTCTCTCTCTCTCTCTCTCTCTCTCTCTCTCTCTCTCTCTCTCTCTCTCTCTCTCTCTCGCTCTCTCTCTCCTTAAGTCAAATCAGTTTTCTTTTATCAGTGTAAACAGAGACCTCCTGAGGCAAGAAAATCAATCCCACACAATACCTTTACCTTAACCTTAACCTAACCTAACCTTACCTAATCTGACCTAATATTTCAACACATTTCATCTTAATTCCCTCATTTTATCACTCATTAATCTCTCTGAAAAATTAACCTTACCTATACATGACTGCGTATGCGTCAGATGCGTATAGGTAAATGCACATGCAATAAATGCGTACCTGATTGCGTAACCCACTCTCGCACGGTGAAACGCACGCATGCACACCACACACCCTAACGTATACATAAAACACACCCTTGGCAAGACGCACATGACAAATACGTACACGAGATGCGTAACGTACATACAAATCAGCGACGCATGACAGAATTTACGCGTAACAAGAAACACACACACACACACACACACACACACACACACACACACACACACACACAGACACACACACACACACACACACATAACAATCCCCCGCTGGTTTAACTCCTACTAAACAGAGTGGTACACGACCATTGGATTCGCTATAAAACAAGTGAATCTCAGTTATGCCTCTTAATTGGCCAATCAGAATTACTATGTCTTAACAACTGTCAGGTGATTGGACAAAGTCTTAAACAAGCGGCGGCGGGGAGGGAGAAGGAAGTTTACGGTGATAAATAAGAGAATAGGAGAATTAAAAACGTAATGGATAATAATAATAATAAAAGCGGAAAGAAAGAAAAAGAGAGAGAGCGCGCAGGTGAAAATAATACCTGGCCACAATAACTATTAATTACAGGTATTATTACACAGGTACACAATGTACAAATTACCTCCTTGCAGTTATCTTCTCAGTAACATTATTATTACATTTTATTAATATATCTTTAGTTATATTATTAGCGTGTGTTAACTTTAATGTGGTCTTCCAATTATATTTCTCTGCTGTTATATTCTTAGTAACTTTATTATTAGGGTCTGTTTACCTTATCATCTTTATAGTTATATTTCACTTTGTTGTTGGTCATATGAACAGCTCCTGCCACAGCTTAATGAGGTTAATTTTAGCTGAAGTTATGTTAGGTTAGTGTAAGGTAAGGTCTTATTAACATCCTCAACCTAACCTAACTAAATCCTAACGTAACGTAACCTAACACAACGCAACCTAATCCAAACCAAACCAAACCTAAACCTAACCAAAGCTAACCAAACCAAACTCTCTCTCTCTCTCTCTCTCTCTCTCTCTCTCTCTCTCTCTCTCTCTCGTCGTTATATTTCAACAAGACTCTGAGACATTGCTGACATATTAATTACACATAAACTGATCCATAAAATATCAGATAGAATCCCACATTAAATAACTCACTGGAATGAGCCACAAAATATCCCCACTAACTCGTATTAAATATCCCGGTTAAATAACTCATAACCACTCATTTAACTGGTCGAATTAATGTCTACTAATTCCCCAGTTATATGTCTAGTTAAAGGGGTCGTGGTCATTATAATGGAGTTAATTGGAGTTAAATATCTCAGTTAATTGCCTCAGAATTTTTTAAAAACCTCGGTTAAATTACTCTTTACTGACTTTTAAATGCCGAATTATTAACCTTCAATTAAAAGTTAAATTAAAACCCTTAATTGTTAAATAATAAGTTAACTCTTGGATGATGGTTTAACCCTTTGAGGAGGAGGATTTAGCCCTTTGAAGACGATGATTTAACCCTTTGAGGATGATGGTTTAACCCTTTGAGGAGGAGGATTTAGCCCTTTGAGGATGACAATTTAACCCTTTCAGGATGATGGTTTAACCCTTTGAGAACGATAATTTAGCCCTTTCAGGATGATGGTTTAACCCTTTGAGGAGGAGGATTTAACCCTTTGAGGAGGAGGATTTAACCCTTTGAGGAGGAGGATTTAACCCTTTGGAGAGATATTTTAAATCGTCGTTCTCATTAGATCGTAAGATGTAATGTTCAGCATGCTCGCCTCGCAAGTGAGTGGACCCGGGTTCGATCCCCGGGCAGGGTGAATCTATGGGCAAGTAATTGGGAACCTGGATGTTATTCAATTTGCGGATCGTGTTCCGGGGTAATGGTTAGCCAGTGCAGTTGGCGAGTTGTCCGGTCTTCTTGGGCCGGCCATCTTCGTTAGCACGAGGGGTAACCATTATTATTATGATCGTAAGACGGTAAGTAAGATCGTAAGACGTAAGTAAGATCGTAAGAGGTTAGGTTATGTTAAGGTGATTAATCTTCAGGTAGGTGAAATAAACTGGGGTGTCTAATCTTCAGGTGGCCCATACTTACCACAGTGGATGTGTACTTGTAGTAAACGTGACCCCGGTAGAGGTAGGTACTGGAGGTGCTGTAGGAGGCGTAGGACCTCCTCCTTCAGATCCTGTACTCTTAGCACACAATGAGGCACCAAGTCGGAGTTGGTAATCTCATCACTACAATGCATTATTTTCACACACATTCCCACTACACTGATTGTTGAGTGGTGATGGGGATGTGGTGGTGGAGTGGTGGTGGTGTAGGTGAGGGTGGTGGTGGTGGTAGTGGTGAGAAGGTAGTAGTAGTATTGGTGGTGGATATTGTAATGGTTGGTGGTGAAGAGGTGATGTAGGTGGGATGGTTTAGGTGCAGGAAGTGGTGAGTAGGTAGTGGTGGGGGATGTTATTGTTGTTGGTGGAGGAAGGTGGTGAAGTGGTAGTTGTGGTTTGTAGGTGAGGCGGCTGTATAGGCGTGAGGTGCGGTGGTCGTTTGATGATACTGGGTGGTATGGTTGACGAGTAGGGTTTGGGTGGTGGTGTGGCTGGTAGATGTAAAGACTCCCAGGCAGGTGTGAGGGCTGCAGGACAGCTGTTGACCACGTTGGGAGAGATGGAACAGGCTAAGGTACAGGTGTGTGGACTTAGTGGGACAGGTGTGAGGGCTACAGGCTAGTATGGGGGCTGCTGTGCAGGTCTATTGGCCTTTGGGATAAATGTGAGGACTACGGGGCTTGTGAGACACCTGCTGGGCAGGAGAGTTTGAACTCTTGGAACAAATTTCAAGTCTTTCAGACAGGTTCTGAAGGGTAGATGTGAAGTGTAAAGGGCTTATAAAAAGGCTGCTTGACAGATGTGTGAGTCAAATGTAAGGGCAATGGAGACTAGTATATGGGCTGCTTTGCAGCTGTCTCGTGTAGCACAGTTGTAAAGTATGAAGGACAGGTGTGTGGCCCCTATGGGACAGGTGTGAGGACTGCGAGAAGCGTGTGAAGCTCTGGAGAGGGCGTAGGGACTTCACGACAGGTGCAGGGGACTGTAGGACAGATGTATGGGCTCTGAGGGGCAGATGTAAGAGCTGTGGGGATTGATAAAGGGCCGTTGGGCAGGTGTGGAGGTCTGTGGGTCGAATGTAAAATCGGTGGGATAAGTGTGAGTGTGTGACAGCTGTGAGAGAGGTGTGAGAGGGCTGTGGTGTGGGTGTGAGAGGGCGTTTTGAGATAAAGGTGGTGATGGTGTCACTATAAGTTAGGTGATGGTGTCACCTTAAGGCACTGCACACTTGTTGTTACTAAGCTTCACTGTAACACACGACACAGGTTTACACGACGGTGAAGTCGCTACTTAAGGCACTGAACAGGTGTACACATGACGGTGTTGTCACTTTGGGGCACTGAACAGGTGTACACAAGACGGTTTTGGCACTTTAAAGCACTTTACAGATGTATAGAGAACACTGAAGTTCATTTTAAAGCACTGAACAGGTGTATAGACAACTGTGGCATCAATTGCTAGGGATTTCACACGTGTACAAGCAATATAGATGTCACTAGAAGGTATTTAACAGGTGTACAAAGCACGTTGTGGCCACTTTTAAGGTGCAAAAGCGATACAGATGTCATTACAGGGCACTAAGCAGATGTGTAAGGTGGCACTACCCACGAGGCACCAGTGGGAGTGCGTGGGGCCAGGTAAGGCAGGCAGGTATAGAGATGGTGGTGGTGGCTGGGAGCGTCGTAACAGCCCACACAATCAAGATACCACCGTCGATCTCTCCATCGGCCGCCGTCGAGTACGTCTCCTCAATGATGCTCCTCCGCTCGACTTCATAGTTCACAAGGCCTCGTCGTCGACCCTCCCCCTCCTCCTCCTCCTCGCCGTTGTGATCGTCGTCGTCAGAAGAAGATGAAGACCACCACAAACAGCATCCACCCCCGTCAGTTCCTGTTGTCGCTCGCCTCTGTCGGCCAATGACTCAATCAGCATGTCGATAGGAGGAGGAGGTGAAGATCTTGAGCACAGCCGCTGGGGTCGACATCGCTAATTGAGACGTCCAGTGCGAGAACTTCACTACCCAATCTGCTTATGACCAGCCCGGGCCCGCTGCCGCCGCCACCATGTCATCAACATTATATAAACTTTTGTCTTGCTTGCGGTGATCGGGAGGCGGACCACCCAAGGGGACCCGCTCACTCGTCCCAGCGCAACACCCTACTCGATTCTACACCCAAATATCCGCCTCCGTCGCCGTATTTTGGGATGGTTGAGGCTCGGGATGTGTGTGGTGAAGAGGTGGTGGTGGTCCCCCTCTGCTAGCTGGTCGGGTACTGACTGACTAGGGCAACACAAAGCCGTGCTCAGGTCGAGGACTGTCAGGGCGGTGGACCACACACACACGCGGCCCAGGCGAGTCAGCCCCACCACCAACTCCCTCAACCCCCACCTTATTTTCCCGCAGCTCCCCGCGCTCAACCCACCTCACTCCGTCCCATCCCCACACCTTCCCCAACCCTTGTTACGACTACTGTGGACCCCCACCCTCCCCAAAACCCCTCCTACAGCCCCCACAGCGACGTTCAACCCCCACAGGCAAGCATGGAAGATACCCCCGGCCGCCACGAGAGACCACACACGGTCAGCCAGCAGACGAAACTTACTGGTAGTCACCGCACAGCTGAGACACATCCTCCTACACTCCGCTAACCAACACAACCTCGGCCCTGGGACCACCGCATAGAACGGCCGCCCAGGTCTCAGGCTGCTGGTGCTGGTGGCCGCTGTAAGCAGGTATTTCCTTAATTCAGGCAGGTGTTGGAGGAAGGTGTGGAGAGGATGTTGCGACAGGGGGGAAGGGGAGGGACATGATCCTTGAGGTACTCTCCCATTGGCTCAGCCACCGTGAGAAAAAGAAAAACATCCGTGACGTCACATGTATTTCAGGCAAATTAAATTATTAGGTGCATAACCTGTAACCAATGAGGGAGCTCGTTACATGGCGGTTAGGAGGTGCATAACGTGCATCCAAAGAGAAGACTCGTTACATTAGGAGGTGCATAACCTGTAACCAATGAGAGAGTACGTTGCTTTAGATAGTGTGTAACGTGTAACCAATCAAGAGCCAGTTACGAGAGACGGTGTATAACTTACAGCCAATAAAACATCTCTCTACATATCAAGGTGATTAAAGTAGAGCCAATGAGAGGGCTTATTATAATAGACAGTGCTCAGTGCTTATTATAACAACCAATGAGAGGGTTTCTTACATAGCTGCTGGGGGAGGGACGTAATATACAGCCAATGAGAGCTTTCTTTATACAGGAGTTAACATAAACATCACATTAAGCCAACGTGAGGAGTCTTAACCGAGCTTTTAGTTGATGCAAAACATGTAACAGCTGACGGACGGTGCCTTAGGTGTGACCAATAAGAGGCCTCGTTACATAGTGGCTGGGTAGTGCATAACTTAACCGGTCATGTCAGAGGTTCATAGCCAGGTGTGTGTGTGTGTGTGTGTGTGTGTGTGTGTGTGTGTGTGTGTGTCGGATATTTTTCATTGTGGGTGAATGTGTACAAATATATTCATAAATATATGCACACAATGTAAAACATCTCCAGTACACACACACACACACACACACACACACACACACACACCTGACGTGACCCCTCAGAGTTCCCGTGTTATCAGAGATTCACAACAGGTAAGTAATTAGCGTCCTCGTTACCAGGCACATAACCTACAGCCAATAAGAGGCGCCGTTACATTGATCTATGAGGTGTAACCAATCAGAGGCCTCGTTACATTTGAAGATGCACGAGGTGGACCAATAAAAGGAGTTCTTACTGAGGCTGCACACGGTGTGACCAATCAGAGGCCTCGTTACATTTGAGGATGCACGAGGTGGACCAATAAAACGAGTCGTGACAAGGACTGCATAAGGTGTGACCAATAAGAGGCGTCGTTACAAAGACTTGATGATGGGTGACCAATAACAGGCGTTCTTTTAATGACTGCAAGAGATATCAACCAATAGGAGACAAGGTTTAAAGAGATGTACAAGTTATAACCAATAGACGCCGCCGTTATAAAGCCTGTACGATATAACCCAATAGAAGACATGGATACAAAGGTTGCATGAGGTGTAAGCCAATACGAAGCGTCGTTACAAAGACACCCAGGTTGGTAGTGTAGTGGTGATAGTAGTAGTGGTGATGGTTGTAAAAGTGCTAGTGCTGGTAAGAGTGGTGGAGGAGGGGGTAGTGGTGGTGGTAGTGGTGGTGGTAGTGGTGGTGGTAGAGGTGGTAGAGGTGGTGGTGGTGGAGGGGGTAGTGGTGGGTGGTGGTGGTGGTGGTGGAGGGGTAGTGGTGGTGGTGGAGGGGGTAGTGGTGGTGGTAGAGGTGGTAAAAGTGGTGGTGGTAGAGGTGGTAGTGGTGGTCGTGGTGATAGTGGAGGTGGAGTCTCAGGTGTACTACACTACACTACACCTGATGAAAATATTACCTGTCTCCACCAACCTGTAATTACCTCACAGTTTCATTCTTTTCTCTTCACTTGGGTATTCTCTGTCAGCAGCCAGTATCAGCAGGTGTGGTCAGCCAGAGTCAGCCCTTCTGGTCAGCCTATGTTAGCCCTCCTGGTTAGTCTGTCAGTCCTCCCGGTTAGATTATGTCAGCCCTCCTGGTCAGCCTCCCGGTCAGCCCATGTCAAGGTTTTCTGATCAGCCCTCCCGGTAAATCTATGTCAGGCCTCTTGATCAGCATATGTCAGCTTTCCGAGTCAGCCAGTGTCAGCCCACCATAATCAGTCAATAAACCTAAACCATTCTTTTTTCCCCTCACTCCACATGATTATTGAGAGTCAGCCCACCACGGTCAGCAACTGTCAGCCTCCACCATGATTATCTAACCATGATATTTACCAGGCGTTATTTCCGACACCTGACAGCCTAACCTAACCAAACGGTACATGAAGGGGGGGTGCCAATTCACATACTGGAGTGACATGGGCACTTTAGGCACAATATTTGACCTTTGACCTCTTGACCTCATAAATCATACTAGCTATAGGAGTTATCATGGTGAATATACATACCAAGGTAGTAGTAGTAGTAGTTGCAGTGGTGATGGTGGTATTAATGATGGTAGTAGTGGTGGTAGTGATGGTAGTGGTGGTGATGGTGGTGGCGATGGAAGACCAGGAAGTGGTGAAGGTCGTGAAGTGAGTGAGGGAGACTGAGTGTCTGAGCCTCAAGTACAGGGCTGTGTGGAGATGTCCCCTACCAACCCACCCCCCTACCAACCCACCCCCTACCAACCAACACCTACCAACCCACCCCTACCAACCCACCCCTACCAACCCACCCCTACCAACCCACCCCCTACCAACCCACCCCTAAGAACCCACCCCTACCAACCCAACCAACACCCCCCACTAACCCCACCCCACCAACCCACCCCTACCAACCCACCCCTACCAACCCACCCCCTACCAACTACCAACCCACTCTCCCACCAACCCACCCCCTACCCACCCTCACCAACCCAGCCATTAACCCCCTACAACCCACCCCACCCACCCAACCCACCCCCAACCCCCTCTACCAACCAACCCAACCAACCTATCTACCAACCCACTTCCTACCAACCCACCCTCTACCAACCCAATCCCCTTACCAATCACACCCCTACTTGTTCACCCCAACCAACCCACCTCTACCAACCCAACTTTACCAACCCACCTCTACCAACCCACCTCCTACAACCCACCCCTACCTGTGCAGTGATTTAATATGACTAAGCAATATTTAACACAGGTGTGGGGGACAGCAGACGCATCTGTACAGGTGTATAATGAGTTATTGTCTCAGTATAGTTAATTAGTACAGGTGTTTAGTGTCTTTGCCACACACACACACACACACACACACACACACACACACACACACACACACACACACACACACACACACCCTCACTTGCCTAATTAATTCACAAACTATTTTACGAGCTATAACCCATCACAATGACCCACTTCAACTGTCCTCGTTACATACCTTACAATAATGCCTCACTGACTGTCTCCAACCACCCCCAGCCTCCCACCCCTTTAATTAACAGGTATATTGGTGTCAGCGTTAGGTTAGGTTAGGTTGGGTTGGGTTAGGTTGGGTTTGTGTCAGGATGGTTGATCTTGAGGTGAAATAAACTGAGGCGTTTAATCCAAAAGTGATCCCATTCTTCTCGTAACTCGTGATCAGACAGACAGACAGACAGACAGACAGACAAAGTTATTACGCCACCCGTTAAGAGGGAAAAATAAACCACCTAACTAATATAGGAACCTCTGAGTCTCCATCTATGCCTTGTACTACATACGCGGGAGAGCTAAATAAATTCTTACATCCCTTACGAAACTCTGAGAATTGGGGAACCCGGAACAGCGTGTGTTTTTACCTCCGTGACAAACTATTTCATTAAGGGCTACACAAAAATGGCACTCGGGGCAAGAGGGAGCCAAACGACAGGTGCATCTAGAGGCGGGTAACAGGTTAGGTCGTGGGAGGTATTTTGGGTCTTATGATAGAGTAGTGTGGGTGGTGTTGTGGTTGTAAGGGAGGGGTGGGTGTGGGGTTGGTGGGAGGGGGGAGGGGGTGGGAGGGGGTGGAGGAGAGATGGGAGGAGAGGAGAGGAAACGTGAGGTTGGGATAGTATGGAGGGAGAGAGAGAGAGGGAGGGAGAGAGAGAGAGAGAGAGAGAGAGAGAGAGGATAAGGAAATGGGAGGGATAGGTAGATTGGTTGGTAGGTGACACAGGTTAAAATAGGTGGGAGGAATAGGAAGGAAGGAGAGGTAGGTGGAGGAAGGGTAGGTGGGAGGGGAAGGGGGGAGGGGTAGGGGCAGCTCTGAACAAAACAGGTTCTCCCAGGCTAATTATCCTCCACATCAACGCACTTACTTGGTGCTACATTTTCCTGACCCGCTGACAACATGGCGGCCTGGGGGGTGGGGGGTGAGGAGTTGAGGAATTTTTTGGGGGAGGGAGGGTGAGAGGGAAGGGAGGGGAGGATGAGAGGGAAAGGTGTGGGCTAAGAAGGGGGTAGGGGGGTAGGGGGAGATGGCGGGGGGTCAAGGTTGAGGGGAGGGGAGGTGGTAGGGGAAGAGACCAGTGTGGAGAGAGGGAGGGGGGACGGCATATGGCCAAACGGAAGGAGGGAGGATGCTACATGGCCTTGGGATGTGGCCTTGGGGTGATAGAGTGACCAGGTAAGGGATGTGGTCAGGTAGAGGCCAGGTATGTGGCCAGATAGAGATAGCCAGGTAGGGCGTGTGGGCCAGATAGAGAGTGGTCAGTAGGGGTGTGGGCCAGGTAGGGATGTGGCCAGACAGAGAGTGGCCAGGTAGGGGTGTACAGGTAGGGGTTGTGGCCAGATAGAGAGTGACCAGGCAGGGGTGTGGCCAGGTAGGGGTGTGGCCAGACAGAGTGGCCAGGTAGGGGGTGGCCAGACAGAGAGTGGCCAGGTAGGGGTGCCAGGTAGGGATGTGGCCAGATAGAGAGTGGCCAAGGGGGGTGTGGCCAGGTAGGGGTTGTGGCCAGATAGAGAGTGGCCAGGGGGGTGTGGCCAGATTGAGAGTGGCCAGGTAGGAAGTGTGGCCAGATAATGGTTTAGAGGAGAGACAAATCGTGGCACTGAGGTAACCTATAGAGTGTGTGGTGCCAAGCAGACCCACCAACCAGTAGCAGGAGCAGGGCAGAAGTAGCAGGAGCAGGGCAGCAGCAGGGGCAGTAGAAGTAGCAGGGCAGTAGCAGTAGCAGGGGCAGTAGCAGGGCAGTAGCAGTAGTATTAAAGTAGAAGTAGCAGGGACAGCAGCAGGGCAGTAATAATGAAGTAAAAGTAGCAGTAACAGTAACAGGGAAGTAGTATTGAAGTAGCAGTAGGAGTGTTGGGGAAAGTAATTATATTTATATTTTCTTGGGGGGCGTGTCTGTGGTGGGCGGATTGGTCACACTGGGAGGACTGGTTGACAATGGTGGGTGGTGGTGGTGGTGGTGGTGGTGGAGGTGGTGGAGGTGGTGGTGGTGGGAGGAGGTGGGAGGTGGTGGTGGTGGTGGTGGTGGTGGTGGTGGTGGTGGTAGTGGTGGACATGGTGGTGGTGGACGTGGTGGTAGAGGAGGTGGAGGAGGTGGTGGTGGTGGTGGTGGAGGAGGTGGTGGTGATGGTGGTGGTGGTGGTGGTGGTGGTGGTGGTGGTGGTGGTGGTGGTGGTGGTGGTGGAGGTGGTGGTGGAGGTGGTGGTGGTGGAGGAGGAGGAGGTGGTGGTGGTGGTGGTGGTGGTGGTGGGTGGGTGGTGGTGGTGGGAGGAGGAGGTGGTGGTGGTGGTGGTGGTGGTGGTGGTGGTGGAGGAAGAGGTGGTGGTGGTGGTGGTGGTGGTGGTGGTGGTGGTGGTGGTGGTGGTGGTGGTGGGGTGGTGGTGGAGGAGGAGGTGGTGGTGGTGGTGGTGGTGGTGGTGGTGGAGGAAGAGGTGGTGGTGGTGGTGGTGGTGGAGGTGTGCTTGTGTTCTACCTCCAGCTGATTAATGATGTCCTCCCTCCCCCAAAATACGATCACCACCACCACCGTCACCATGTCCCTCTCCACCCCTTCCTCCCCTAAAATACAACCACCACCACCACCAGTAATTACTAATACACAGGTGTTTTAATTACAGGTGTTCTAATGTTCATATATCTTTAAAAACACCGCCAGTACAACCCCTTAACACAGCCCTAGTACATAAAGGTCATATAGCTGTATTAAGCCATTCCTGTTTGGCATCTATGACTCAACTTCCAGGAATGTGTAGGTTAGGTTAGGTTAGAGAGAGAGAGAGAGAGAGAGAGAGAGAGAGAGAGAGAGAGAGAGAGAGAGAGAGTGTGTGTGTGTGTGTGTGTGTGTTCTGTGCCTTAAAAGATTGACAGAAAAGTGCTATATCCAACACCCTACGATCACCACCCACCCATTCACCACCCACCTACCACCCTCACCACCCACCTACCAAACCCACTCACCATCACACCCAACCTACCAACACAACCACCACTCACCACCTACCACCACCTCACTTCATGTACCATTCAGGGATTCAGCTCACGATATAGGCTAGCTAGATCCAACAACCACGAGACCACATCTACTTAATAATGATTCCAGGTGACTACGAGAGGGGGGGGGAGGGGGTCTTACCTTGCCTTCAGATCATTATCATTTCATCATAACTTGTGTTTACTTGACTCATGTTTGTTTACCCACATGTTTACTTTGTTTACATATGTACCCCTCCTGTTGTTATTTTCGTTGTGTTATTGTAAGGGATTTGTATTAGAATTTACGTCGTAGATGATTATTATATATGCACCTAACAACCCAACCTAATCTAACCTAACCTAACTGGACACACGGATGGAAAGTTTAAACCACGGACGGAAAGCTTAAACCACGGACGAAAAGCTTAAACCACGGACGAAAAGCTTAAACCAAGGACGAAAAGCTTAAACCACGGACGGAAAGCTTAAACCACGGACGAAATGCTTAAAACCACTGACGGACGGAAAGCTGAGACAGAGACAGGTGGCGGGTTACTGGAACTAATACAGGTGCGCTAACAGGTACAGCACGTGTAATACACAGTACAACCACACATGCACACACACACACACACACACGAGCGAGGACACTAAGCTCTTCACCCAATTGACAGGGATTAAATATGTAAATAAGATCTTCAATGTTTACAAAAGACGTCATCAACATTCGGCACGTGATCAGACAACAACAAAGTCTGATCAGCTGTTTAATGTTTACATCTTCATCAGCTGTTCCAGTTTGTTTACAAGTTATACTTCCCCGCGACAGATTCCGTAAACTGTGAGAGAAAAATCGCCCTTCTTTTGTCACTGGTGAGAAGGCAAGGGGGGTGACATTCCATAGGAGGGTGAGAGGTTGGAGTGGTGAGGGAGAGAGAGAGAGAGAGAGGGAGAGTGGGAGGTGAGGAGCGCGTGGGAGGCCCAGAGAGAGAGAGAGAGAGGGAGAGAGAGAGAGTGGGGGTAAGGGAAGGAGGGAGGGAGGGAGGGGAGCCTGATACAGTCATCTTCTCTGCCATCAACAAAGCAATCATCATGACGCAGTGTTCCGAACCTCGACCACGACCTTGGCTTTGGCTACCTACTCCCTCCTCACCGTTCGGATTAGTTCATCGTTCTGGAAGCTCTGGATGGATAATGTTGATACTATGAGGATGTAGAAGGTGTGGAGTTGACCCTATCCTTTTCCATATTGGTCATATGGGGTAATGTGGAGATAATGTGGCAGAGCGGAGTGGACAGTGATGTGGATAGAGTGACGATGTGATGGTGTAGTAATATGATGTGGATTGTGTGGATAGTAATGTGGATAATTTAATGTGGCTGTAATACTGTATGGATAAAATGTATTGTGTGGATACCTAAGGTGAGTCTTGGTGTGGCTAGACAGTGTGGATGCGGATAGACTGTGGATGCGGATATATCTTAACAACAACATCATTAACAGCAGTATGATAAACACCATTAGGGACAAGATCATCCACAGCATTACTAACAAGGAGGAGGAGAAGAAGAGGAAGAAGAAGAAGAAGAAGAAGAAGAAGAAGAAGAAGAAGAAGAAGAAGAAGAAGAAGAAGAAGAAGAAGAAGAAGAAGAAGAAGAAGAAGAAGAAGAAGAAGAAGAAGAAGAAGAAGAAGTGTTATTAATGGCACACTCCTCATCAAAGTTCACACGTTTACTGCAGGTATTGTGAGACAGTCGCGTCCATACCTCCTCTTCTTCCTCTCCCTTCTCCCAATTCTCCTCTTCCACCGCCACACCGCCTCCTCCATATCACGCTGTAACTTCACCTCCTCCTCTTCCAAACTTTCCCTCTCTTCTCTCCTCCCCATCTATCCCTTCCCTCTCCACTTATTCCTCCTCCTCTCCCTTCCTCACCCCTCCCTCCCCCACCTCACCCTCCCCCACCCCACCTCTCCCCCACCTTCACCGCACCTCTCCCTCACCCCACCCTCTCCCTAGCCCCCACCTTCTCCCTACCCCCACTCCACCTCTCCCTCACCCCACCCCACCTCTCCCTCACCTCCACTCCAGGCTTCAGGGTGTGTGGGGGCTGGGCTGGGTGGTCCAGATACCTCCACCACCACCACCACCACCACCTCCACCACCACCACAACCACCACCACTTTATGTTCGTCACTCCCCTATTATCAGGATGGTGTAGGAGGTGGTGTTGGAGGTGCGAGGATTGTGTGGTGGTGGTGTTGGAGGTGTGAGAATGGTGTGGTGGTCGATGTTGGTGGTGTAGATGGTGTTGGAGGTGTTGGTGGTGGTGTAAATGGTGTTGTGGGAGCTAAAATTCTACGTCACTACTCCAAAGTTTTATCTGAGGGTCTCCAACACCTGTATCGGGCCTTTAAAAAGAAGTCAATTCCTTAAACCTTTATGGAATCCCCTTAGAATCCCCTTAAACTGGCCTCAAAACCCTTAAATCCACCCAGGGACACTTTAGGGACCTCTTATAACCAGCATCGATCCCTAAACACTACCTTGAACCCTAAAAAAAAAAATATCATGCGTTGGTTACCTAAAACGATGACCAGTCCCTTAAATCTGCTTTAGAACCCTTTTTAGGCGTTCTCTATAAGCGAGGGTCTCTATTAAACGTCTCCAGTAGCAATAGTAAACCTTGTATAATGGAGTCTAGTTACCTGGGCGTCTCTCTAGCGGCCAGGTGTGTCAAACAGATCATTAACCTGGCAACTATGCAGGTGAGGTTGGTGGCTGTATAGTCAACCTACGCTGCCAACACGATATAAGAGAATGAGATTATCCCGCCAACATGAAGGTCACTTGTAGCTAACAGAGGCCAATTTCACGCCAACACTGCGCTAATATTACGCCAACACTGCGCCAATATTACACCAACACAGAGTCAGTATCACGCCAACACTACATCAATATCACGCCAACATTATGTCAATTGGCGCCAACATGATGAATAAAAAAATATACTTACGTCATTATCAATTCTATGTCACATTCCTTATTCCTCTTCCTCCTCCTTCCTCTCTTCTCCTCCTCCTCCCTCCTCTCTTCTCCTCCTCCCTCCTCTCTTCCTCAAAACCTCTTTATCTGCTCCACCATCACCTCCCCCCCCCCTCCTCAGGATGACTTAGCCAACACGTATCATAACAGCCAAATAAGAGTAAGGGCCCCGTGTTGATTAATGACTTAACTACATAATGAGGTAGTTAGGTGACCCCAGGAAGACAGGTGCGAATTTTGATGAACGGTCGCGGGAGGGGGTGGTGATGGTGGTTGCTACTGGGTGGGGTGGTAATGTGTTTGGTGTTGGGGTGGATGGTGGTAGTGGTAGTGGTTGAGGGTTGGGTTGTGGTTATGATTGTGGTTGGGTTGTGGTTATGAGTGTGGTTGCTTCTGAGGTAATAGTAAAGATGGTAGTTGCTATTGGTGGTGATGGTGGATAGTTGTTGTTGTTATTGCCGTTGTTTTAATATTAACGTAGCAACAGCAAGAACAGCAAAACACACACACACACACACACACACACACACACACACACACACATACACACACAGAGTAACTTCAACATGTTAAAATAGTTATCCAGTTTTCCAGGCTTCCAGAAACCTTCAACACCCATCAGGTAGTGAGCCCAGCTGAACAGTTTACCTGCGTTAGCTATCTGCAGCTTACTCACCCTTGACCTGCTCACGTCTTGACAATAACAGCTTTTGGTCACTGCTTGGGTCACTTCGGGTCACCTTAGATCATTTCGTCAACAAAAACAACTTGTCTTCCTCGCCTTAAATTATCTTCAACAAAAGTTACCAAACCACGTGGCATTGTTTACAAACATTAAGTGACGTCATACACAGAGAACCAATCAGCTACGGTAAAAATTAACATCTCTATCCTTGGCTTCGACCTATCCATCTTTCACCCTCCTATCTTTCCCTCGTCACCCTATCCTATCTTATCCGTTCAAATCCTCTTCCTATCCCCTCCTATCCATCCCTATCCTCTTCTATCCACTTGTATACACTTATATCCCCTTCCTATCCTCATCTATCCACTCCTATCCTAGACAAGAAACAGACACTCACCCGTTGTACCATATCATGTTGCCTTGACTATCCAGTGTGTTGGTGGTACAGTCGTGAGCGGGGTACCAACTGTATGAGGTACCAGCTGTATGAGGTACCAGCTGTATGAGGTACCAGCTGTATGAGGTACCAGCTGTATGAGGTACCAACTGTATGAGGTACCAGCTGTATGAGGTACCAACTGTATGAGGTACCAACTGTATGAGGTACCAGCTAGAGGTACCAACTGTAGGTACCAACTGTATGAGGTACCAGCTGTAGAGGTACCAACTGTATGAGTACCAAACTGTATGAGGTACCAGCTGTATGACCAGCTGTATGAGGTACCAGCTGTATGAGGTACCAGCTGTATGAGGTACCAGCTGTATGCGGTATCACTCGCTCGGTATCATTTTATAGAGATAACTTTATATTGTAACCCGGATATTCCTCGGTGTTACAGAATCCGCTATATAACCCGTATCTTGTCTTAAGGATTGTCAAAAACACATCACTACACTCTGATCCGGAATTAGCTTAGACTTTCTCTCATTAAATCCACTACACAACCTGGATCGTCTTAGTTATTTTCAGTCGATAATGTGACCCGGAAGTTTTTGTCTCATGATTCACTGCTATATATTCCACAACATAACCCTAATAATTTATCCTTCACTGTCACATAATCCACAATGCAAGCTGGATCATCTTCACTGACTCGTAAATCCATAATGTAACCCGGATATTCTCTTCTGCTAAATCATCTTCTATTACCACCACCATGATCATCTTCACTAATTCCACCTTACATACTGGGCGTCACTGGAGATATTTTCACCTCAATATCACCCGGAAATAGCAGGAAATTCATCACCAGTGTCCTTGAATCCATGTCGAGTTACAGTGTTCCCAACTTTATTATTTTTGTCATATTTTATACAATTTCAACAACGCTGACGACACGTAAATACGAAATTGGTTCATTAAAATTGTTTTGTCTTGGGGGGGGTAATTGGGGGGGGGTATTTTATTACTATTTACTTATATTTATGTACTATTTGTCCTATTTTAAGTGACGTTGATAAATCATAAATAGGAAATTGGTTTCTTGGAGTTAATTGGAACGTAATTGTTATTTTCTGCGTATTTGTACGTTTTTCTGTCTAATACGTCACATATTTAACTAAAAAAAAACACTGATTATTAACACCTGTAGAATAGAAGTCACTCGTACAATGCTCAGTGAGTGTAGCAGTGATAAATATCTCCGTCAGTGGGTATGTGAGTGAGTCAGTGAGGGACCAATTTTTCTTCGTCATTGAGGGAATAACTCCACTATTTCTCTGCCAGTCAGTGAGTGAGTGAGTCAGTAACATCTGGATTTTGACGCCTCACTAAATGATCTTGTTATCGTTCACACATACAAACACACGAACTGGCGTGGGGTGGCGTGGCGTGGCGTGGCGTAGGGTGGTGTACCGTGGCGTGGCGGTCACGGAACATGCGTGTGTACGTGTCGAGGCCGTGACCCAGACTGACCTGTAATGGGCGGGGCAAGGGCGAGAGATGACCCCCGAGACCCACCAATCACCGCCCTCCGCCACAGGTTACAGGACACGCCCCTTTATTTACAGGTGGTGGGAAAGAATCTATCTATCTATCTATCTATCTATCTTATCTATGTATCTATCTATCTTATCTATCTAGCCTCTTTCACTTTCGCTTGGGAGTGAATAAAGTGAAACAAAAAGATATAGAAGAAAGATGGACACACACACACACACACACACACACACACACACCATTAGTCACTTCCCTCACGTCTACATCAAGTCTTACTCCAGGAGGGAAAATCCCCTCACAAATATTCCGACCCTGAACGTGAAATACCATGTAGGTGGAGGGGGATGGGGGAGTGAGGGAAGGGAGAGGGAGGGGAGGGGGAGGGGGAGGGGGAGGGGGAGAGAGTCAGTCACCTGCGACAGATATAGTGAAGAGAAGACTTACCACCCCTTTCTCTTCCTCTTCTAGATTATCAGGTATTCCCCACTTCTTTTCCTTTCTCTGTAGTGAGTTTCTTCTATTACTTCCCTTCCCTTTCTCTCCCTTTCCTCTGGGTCACCGTATACCCCTCCCTTCCACCTCGATCTCACTCTCTCCCCTTCCCCCTTCCCTAGTATACACCCTCTCCCCACCCTTTCCTCCCCTAGGTATGTACCCCCCCCCACCCCCTCCACCATCAGGTGAGCACCGCACAGCGCCATAGGGTCGACAAAAGGCTGGAGAATCTCACCTTAATTGAGCCTTCGGTACACACCTGAGCCGGGGAGGAGGTGGCCGGTACCTGTGACCCCGCACACCAATCATGGCTCTCAGATTATCATGCGAATTACACGTCCCGACAGGGTGGCAAGACCTGGCCGAGGGGCGCAAGGAACTCACCACCGCACACAGGGATTTTAGCCTCTATGGTTCAGGAGTAAACCAGTTGGATGTCCCCGGGTGTGTGGTGGCAGGCGGACAGTACAGCACAAGACATCTGTAACAGCACTTAAAGAGAGAGACGGGGAGTGATGCGGGAGTCTGTGTTTGCTCTTTATGTCGCTCACTCGGCGTCCTACCAAGAAGAGGGTCCCTAGAGTGAACAACAGCTCCGGGGTCGGTAAGGGCGAGTATCCCTCCTGGAGTGTGTGTGGTGGCGGCGTCTCTCAGACCTCCGTGCTCAGGAAGAATTGAGAGATGCTAAATCAGCTGGCCGGACTGTCATCATCTGAGTGACTTACCAGACTAGGCTAGGCCAGGCCAGACCAGGCCGGACTGGCCCGGGCCGGCCCTGACCCATATACACCAACCGACACGCTGCCGGTCGCTACTTCCACCTAACACTGTGGAGACTTAGATGGTCTCCGTGGCAGGCTACAGCAGGCGGTCTCCTGGTACACTGACCGTTATTACTTAAGGCTACAGCGACCGACCATAACTGTACCCAGCGTCTGCAGACCGTCTACTGTACCTGACCCTCACTGTAACACTACACAGCCTTCCTAGTTAATGACTACATACATACATACATACATACATACATACATACATACATATACAGTATGTCGTCTACTTCTCACGAGGATCAACAAATTGATCAAGTTTTATCAAGACTGATCGTTCCCACGGCTCAGGTGATTACAGGTCACCCGCATACCTGACCCGCGTGTGACCTGTCCTGACCTCCTTAACTACACAGTTCGGGCTACATGACCCCCGCCAGGTCACCTCAAGGTCATGATTGTCCCTCATATGGTGTGTGTCAAGAGGCCGCTGATGACTGACTTACCTGTGTATGTATGTAAGTATGAGTAGATACTGTGTGTATGTATGTATGTATGTATGTATGAGTAGGTACTGTATGTATGTATGTATGCATGTATGTATGAGTAGGTACTGTATGTATGTATGTATAAGCATCTCTCTCTCTCTCTCGACCTCTCACTTTCACTCTCCCTCTCTCAGGTACCTCTCACACGTCCTAATTAAGTACCTGAGGGAGAGAGTTGAGGAAGGGATGAGAGGAAAGATAAACTCTCCCATCCCGACCTGTCCGCCCACCTTTCCCATCAATACGGCAAAATACCACCCACCCACCCAATCACCCATCCACTTATCCACCCACTCAATCATCCACTCATCCACCCACTCACTCACCCACTCATCCATCCACCCACCCACAACAGAACGCCACTTACGCAGGTCTATAAGCGTACATCCCCCCCACACCATTATAATCTAAACCTCTTAGAACGCAAATTAATATCCACATGTATACCTACGCACGTTTACGCAAGGCAGAACACCATTAGAGACGAAACTATAAATCAAAACTCCATTAAAAAGGCAATCTGAACCTCTTAATGGTACTCAATTCTCTTAAATAGAATCACACACCTCTTGATGAATACAACGACGCATTAGAATTCATTAACACTACTTCTACGTCTCTTTCAACGCCTCCATATTTACGCACGGTGTAAGGGCCATCAATACCCTTATTTATGGGGGAGTATAAGGGAACGTGGGTATAAGTCCCTGGAGCTTGGCAAAAAATCCTAAGAGGTGACAGTCTGGTGATCCTCCTGAAGGCCCCGTGATCCCTCTCACAGGGGATTAACCTCCACTTAAGAGGGTTGGATCCTTTGTTGTCCGGTCTGGAAGGGTCTTGTGAGGGAGAGGGGAGGGGGGCGGAGGGAAGGGGTAGGAGGGGGGGTGTAGGTGTGTATGGAAGTGTAGAGTAGTGGTAGGGTGTAGGTGGGGTGTGTGTGTGTGTGTGTAAACCCAGGTAAGCTCCCATATATCATCTCACTGTACACCTTTAATTAACCAATCATCCATTGTACACTTGAGTATACATCACACCTGCTTACCTGTACATCACCTGAACACAGTTGTATACAGTACATCCAAACCAACCAATGTACACCAAAACCAAGGTAATACATGTACACGTTGTTCATTATCCCAGCTGTACTGTACATAACGACTTAGTACTACTCACCAAATGTACACTCCTACCTGTATATCACCTGAGGCAATTTTGTACACCTAAGACACTGTACATGGCCACCAGGGTAGAAATGTACACCGCTGTTCCACTCAAACTCACCTGGAAAGACGTGAGAAAAATAATTAGTTGGATAAAGTATAAAATTTGCATAAAATACCTTGCTTACAAACACGATAAGCAAGTCATGTTATATTACGCATACAAACAAACAAATAAACAACATAAACTCGGGACAAATAAACAGAAAACACACATAGGACAAACACATGTGACAAACAAACAACAAAAACACGGGACAAACAAACATCATATTATACGAACCAACAGAACAAACACAAACAAACAAACAAACAAATACAAAAAAAAAATATATATCAACATGGACATTATAATTTAAGGGAGTCGGACTGGCTGTTAAACGACCGCCACAGCACCACAGCCGTCAACCACAGCACCACAGCCGTCAGCCACAGCAACCACAGCCGTCAACCACAGCAGTAACAGCCAGCCAGGTCTTGCAGCATCCGAGGGAATCATTGCAACAGTAAAATGACAGTTTCAAGGAGTGGGGATGGCGGCAAGTGTTTGACTGCCCGCATACGGTACTGTAGAAGTGGGGGGGGGGGGGCGGAGGGGAGTGGTGGGAGAGGGAGAGGAGATTGGTGAAGAGGGGAGGGGAGATTGGTGGGGAGGGAGGGAGGAGGAGGAGGAAAGATTGGGGAGGGTGGAAGGAAGGAAGGAAGGGAGGGAGGGAAGGAGAGGGGGGGGAAGATCTTTAGTTACAGGAGGGAGGGATGGAGGGAAGAGAAGGAAAGAAAGTGAGGAGAAGGAAAAAATGGAACATGAGAGAGAGAGAGAGAGAGAGAGAGAGAGAGAGAGAGAGAGAGACCCATCTTCACTGTGTATGAGGTAAGGGACACTAGGGGTGGGGGGCAGGTTGCTGACAGGGAGAGACAAGTTGATCAGTCTTATTTACACACACACACTTGCCGCCACCCTCACACACTCACTCACACACACACACACACACACACACACACACTTGCCGCCACCCTCACACACTCACTCACACACACACACACACACACTTGCCGCCACCCTCACTCACTCATCGTCCTGTTTGCGATGTACGTCGAGTGAGGCGTCAAGTGTTGTTTGTGTACGTCTAAGTGTTCTTGTTATTTGTGGGTTGTAGAAGTGTTGTTTTTGTTTGTATACGTCGAAGTGTTGTTGTTTGTGGACGATTGTGTTTGTATATACCAGTGTATGTTGAGAGGTTTCCAGCGTATGTTGAGGCTTCCAGAGTTTGTATACACCAAGACCTTTCCAGTTCTATTCCTCTGAACCAGCATTCCAGACCGGCTTTGTTCAGCAAGTCATACAAGAGTGTATTTTTTAGTCGAGGATTGAAAGCTTCTCCCTTCAGCTTGAGTGTATGATGAAAGCTTTCCGCATTGTTGTCTTTTCCACCACTTAGAAAGCGTTCCATGCAGTCTTTGTCCAAGCAAACAGCCGACTAAGCTTCGTACATCACCGCACGATCAAGTGGTGAGGAATGTAATATTGAACATAAATTATCACCGTGGCGGGTCAAACTGTTGCGTGTGTTGGAGTCGATCTAGTTATCTATTTTCAGTTCAGGTATAAAGTTTTCCCCGTGTTATTTCCAGCCAGTGGTGATCCAGGGTTTGTGGAGGACATTACCCCATCCCCCTCCAGCACAAGCAGCCATCATGACAGGCCAAAATTACTGTCTGTTTTAAGAGTTAGGGTGTTGTTATATTTCCAGTTTCTGTCTACGTCGACAGTTTTCCAGTTCTATTTAAGAGTTCCAGACACAGGCTTTGTCTCCGTCAGAAGCATTTCAGACTTTGTGTAGCAGAGGTCAACAAGTCATTAAGAGATATTCAACACAAGTAACCACCATGACAGGTCAAACTACCGCGTGTTTTGGAGTGGGCTGTTGAAGGCAAGTGCCCCCGCCGCGTCCACTCCTCCTTGTGTTCCAGGACTCCCATTGTCCACCTTCGCTGCCGCTTGTTGCAGGGCTTAAAATACGCGCCGGTCCTTTATTGTGTCTCAGCTGGTCTTTGTCTCGCCAGCCTTGGCTAACTTCTCAGCCGTCAAGGGCGTGCCTCCTCCTCACCAGGATACCTTTCTTGGTCCTCCTCCTTCAAGTGGCTTCTCTCCACAATCAGTCAGCACCGAGTTTTTAAGACGATTCATGAGTGTCCTCTCAGTTTAATCCTTGTTTAGGGTCGTCTGTCAGTTATTGCCTCACTGGGTAACCTCCAAATGTCTCCGAGACTGAAGTAACTACTACTGACACCAGCCGCGTGCTCGCTTGACTAAGTGTAACGATACATGAAGACAATTCTCCGGTCTTCTCTCTCAATTGAATCAAACGTCAATTATCGCCTCCTGTCAGTAACCATCTCACAGTATGACCTTCGAATGCATTCTTGCCTGTTTTCGAATATTTTCTGTGAATTTAACTCTAATTTCAGACCTTCTGTTAGCTAGCACCCAACTGGAAAGTCTTCCTGGAATGTTGTCTTAGCTGACAGTAAAGCTAAAGACTTCCAGATGTGAAGAATTTCGGTTGTTTTCAAACAGGTAACCTTTGCTTGAGTCTACCTGATACTCACCCCTGCCTGGACTACCTTCCTCTGATGTTTTATTGACTGAGCGAATCGCTGCTGACTTCAGACGCGCCTCCCGAGCTTTCTCTCACCGCTGAGACAACTCAAGTGACCATCACCTCAGTATAAGAGACTACTGTTGACTCAGCGTCCACCTGAGTGTTCTCGCTTCTTCACGTGAGGTCCTCGGTGTGTTTACCTCAGTTTAGAGACCCTGAGTGTTCCTCACCTTCAGGTTACTCTTGTGAGCCCGGGCGAGTGTTGCTACCAGTGGTCGAGTCCTGGGTCACCACCAGTGGTCGAGTCCTGGGTCACTACCAGTGGTCGAATCCTGGGCCACCACCAGTGGTCGAGTCCTGGGCCACCATCAGTGGTTGAGTTCTGGGCCACCACCAGTGGTTGAGTCCTGGGCCACCACCAGTGGTCGAGTCCTGGGCCACCATCAGTGGTCGAGTCCTGGACCACCACCAGTGGTCAAGTCCTGAGCCACCACCAGTGGTCGAGTCCAGGGCCACCACCAGTGGTCGAGTCCTGGGCCACCACCAGTGGTTGAGTCCTGGGCCACCACCAGTGGTCGAGTCCTGGGCCACCACCAGTGGTCCTGACCACCACCAGTGGTCAAGTCCTGAGCCACCACCAGTGGTCGAGTCCAGGGCCACCACCAGTGGTCGAGTCCTGGGCCACCACCAGTGGTCGAGTCCAGGGCCACCACCAGTGGTCGAGTCCAGGGCCACCACCAGTGGTCGAGTCCTGGGCCACCACCAGTGGTCGAGTCCAGGGCCACCACCAGTGGTCGAGTCCAGGGCCACCACCAGTGGTCGAGTCCAGGGCCACCACCAGTGGTCGGGCCACACAGAATTCAGTCATTACAGTGCGGCAGGTCCCCCCTCTTCCCCCTCCCCTCCCTCCTCCTCCCCCTACCCTAAAATCTGTGGTCGGGAGGGCCTTATCCGGCGCGCCATCAGATTTTCAATTAAGATAAGACGGCCGCCATTGCGTATTAGGTGGGTGTGTTCAACAAAGTGCAGCGGGCGGACCATCTTGCCTCTCTTTTACTCGGCCGTGTTCGACCGGATTGCCCCAATTATCAGATGGTCCGGTTAACTGACAATTACGGCTTCTTATCTTACAGTTCTGATTCAGTCATGAAATTACCTTACGAGAGAGAGAGAGAGAAAGAGAGAGAGAGAGAGAGAGAGAGAGTGTGTGTGTGTGTGTGTGTGTGTGTGTGTGTGTGTGTGTGTGTGTGTGTGTGAGTGGAGTACAAGAAGGGTACAGCATGTGGAGGGACACAACATGTGGAGGGATACAGCATGTGGAGGAATACAAGGAGGGTACAAGGTGTGGAGTGAGACAGGTGGACAGCGCCAGTTATGGTACACTATTGGAAGCGACACCCGCTATGTGTCACCTGATCCCTGCTACCACTACTACTATTACCACTACTACCACAACAACCACAACCAACATCACCACACTCTACACAACCACAATCATCACTAAGGAATCTGAGTGTATTAAAGAGTACACACACACACACACGACGCCCCTTGTGAGGTGTACATTCTCATGTACACACTCGGTAACCAATGACAGTGTACAGTAGGTGTTGTACACTTGACACAGTACAACACACTGAACTGTGAGGTGAGGTGGAAGGGAGGGGTAGGTGGGGAGGGAGGGAGGGTAGTGGAGGGGAGGGGAGGGAGGGCTGGAGAGGGAGAGTAAGAGAGGGGGAGGGAAGGGGAGGGGTAGGAGTGGGGGAGGGAGGGAGGGAGGGGTAGGAGAGGGGGGAGGGAGGAAGGAAGGGGTAGGAGAGGGGAAGGGAGTAGGGGGTAGGGGAGGGGTAGGAGAGGTACAGGCCAGGTACATCTTACCTGAAGAGGGTATTGTTCGGGTACTTTATGTTTACTGTCCAAGTACTGTCCAGATACTGTCCGGGTACTGTCCTACCATCTAGCTTACTGTCTAGGTACTGTCCGGCTTCAAATGTCACCGCCCGACACTGCACAAGCCAGGGACTGTCACTGATTGGTCAACGTGATTTAGGTGGCGGTGGAAGTACGGTACTCTCTCTCTCTCTTTGATTGGTCAATATAATTTAAGTGTGGATGGAAAACTCTCTCTGATTGGTTAGGTTAGGTTGGGTTAGATTAGGTACTGTGATTGGCCAATACGAAGAGAGAGAGAGAGAGAGAGAAACACTGATTGGCTAAACCTAATACGTCACACACGGAAAATCAGTGCTGTGATTGGACAAATTGAATCATATGAAGGAGGATCAGTAATAGTTGATTGGCTAATACCTATACCAAACGGAAGATCAGCGTTGTGATTGGTCAATACCCAGGAGTTAATCATGGTACCTTTACAGTGGCCTTTGTCAGGTAGGTCGAGGTATAATAACCGGTAATTATATAGTGGCCTGTTGTGTGGTGTGGTGTAGTGTAGTGTGGTGTAGTGTGGTGATGTGTGGTGTGGTGTGGTGTGGTGCTGTGGTGTGGTGTGGTGTAGTGTGGTGATGTGTGGTGATGTGTGGTGTGGTGTAGTGTAGTGTGGTGTAGTGTGGTGATGTGTGGTGCTGTGGTGTGGTGCTGTGTGGTGATGTGTGCTGTGGTGTGGTGTAGTGTGGTGATGTGTGGTGTGGTGATGTGGTGTAGTGTGGTGATGTGTGCTGTGTGTGTAGTGTAGTGTGGTGATGTGGTGTGGTGGTGTGTGGTGGTGGTGCTGTGTGTGGTGTGTAGTGTGGTGATGTGTGCTGTGGTGTGGTGTAGTGTGGTGTGGTGTTATGGTGTAGTGTAGTGTGGTGATGTGTGCTGTGGTGTGGTGTAGTGTGGTGTGGTGTTATGGTGTAGTGTAGTGTGGTGATGTGTGCTGTGGTGTGGTGTAGTATGGTGATGTGTGGTGTAGTGTGGTGATGTGTGGTGCTGTGTTACTGTTGTATGTGGTGCTGTGGTTATGGTGGACGTCGTACAAGTATTAGGTCGTAGTTATAAAGGCCAGGTATCAGGTCGTACAGATATCAAGGCCAGGTCGTAGATATCAGGTCGTACAGGTATCAAGGCCAGGTCGTACAGGTACCAAGGCCAGGTCGTACAGGAATCAGGTCATACAGGTACCAAGGCCAGATCGTACAGGTATCAGGCCAGATCGTACAGGTATCAGGTCGTACAGGTAGCGGGGTCGTCACACAATAATTACCACACCTGGCCAGAATTAATTACTATTGGCTGACGAGTTTGTGGAGCTGGTAGTTAACCATGGGTGTGGGTAAAGGGAGGAGGGGGTGTTTTAAGGGGGAATGGGTGTTTTAAGCGGGAAGGGGGTGTTGTAAGGGGGAAGGGGGTGTTGTAAGGGGGAAGGGGGTGTTGTAAGGGGGAATGGGTGTTTTAAGCGGGAAGGGGGTGTTGTAAGGGGGAAGGGGGTGTTGTAAGGGGGATGGGGTGTTTTAAGGGGGAAAGTGGCCATTAATAAGTCCCTCTTACCTGAATAACTGAGGCCACGTTGCACCACTTTCCTAGGGCCACATTGCAGTTACTATCCTCCTGGCCATGTTGCAATGA
Organism: Homarus americanus; assembly: GCF_018991925.1. Taxonomy (NCBI): domain Eukaryota; kingdom Metazoa; phylum Arthropoda; class Malacostraca; order Decapoda; family Nephropidae; genus Homarus; species Homarus americanus. Next base: position 9,048,272 of record NW_024712526.1, on the reverse strand, counting down.
CTTAATCATGTGGCCCTCTTACCTGATCTCCGAAGGGCCATATTTCATGAACAATCTTGGACCACGTTCTTGAGGCCACGTTGCAAATGTGGCCATATTACAAGAATTTTCTTATGGCCTACTCATAGGAGTTACTGTGGCCATGTTGCAAGAGGCACCTTCAATGGCCATGTTATAAAAGCAATCTTTCTCCGCCTTGCAGTACTGACCGGTGGCCAATTTGCAGGCATAGTTTTCCTTAGGGCCATATTGCAAAAATAACAGGTGGTCGCATTGCACACGTATTTTTTATGGCCACATTGCATTCCTAAACCGCAGCCACGTTGTCCATCTGGCCATGTTGGAGTACTAACCCGCGGCCACCATATAGAATAGTTTTCCCCCGTGGCCATGTTACAGGAGGACATCTACTTGCTTGTTGTACTAACCCGTGGCCACCTTGCACAACGAAGGCATCCCCATGGCCATGTAGCAGGTGTTGGTTGGCTACCTTATAGTCATCGCCCAGCAGTTTGGCTACCTACCAACCCTTTGGCCATACTGCGGGGTACTTGGCCACCTTGCAGACAGACGTATGGCCATGTTGCAAGGTAGAAGGAGCGGCTACCTTTTGGGCCATGTTTTAATCTCTCCTCCCTCATATATCATCCATTCTAGTGAGTCCTTTTTATTCTCTACACCTTTTTATCACTCCTTTCGTATGGCCATCACGCTCCTACATGAGTCCGCCTGCGTCAGACCCAACCCGGTCCTCGTGGGCTAATTGGTATTTCGGACCTTATCTCGCCGGGGCGTAAGGGTCAATTAGCGAAGGGCATAGGAGGTGCGGCATGCGTCCCCCAGCGCACTTATAAGTCTGGACGCTGGACGCATTAATTTTCAAGGCCCACAAGACCCCGGGTTGGGTTGGGGTCCTGTGAGTCGCGTTCTCTTGTTTTCGCCGTCGCGTCCGCATCCGTTCACTCCTTTGTCGGCTTTAGAACCGAGTGGGGGCCGTGGGTTCGTGCCTCGCTTCTAACCCACCCACTACGATATCCAATTACCCGCCGCCGCCTTATCCGAACGCGGTCTTACGAGTGGCCGAGAGAGTCCCTTCCCCGCCAGCGGTGACAGATGGACCGTAAATCAGGTAATTGGTTGGTGGTGGTGGGCGATCAGGAGAGGCGGAGCCCAAGCCGGAGTCGCCTGCCAGCGTCGGGACGAGGCCGCCTCTACTCCACCCCCACCCCCTCCCCACCCTCGGATTGAGACGTCGGCTGTAAACAACATACTCACAGGCGGTGCCCGAGCTGCTGTGCCCAGGCTGCTGTGCCCAGGATGCTGTTGACGATTACAGCTGTTGTGGGCAAGATAATACTGCTGCTGTGGCCAGATTGTTGCTGCTGTGGTCCAACTGCTGTTAATATGTTCAAGAAGCTGTTGCTGTGGGGGAGTTGCTGTCACTGCTGTACCAACACAACACAGCACAACAGTCCGTCCGTGCGTCCGTCCGTCCGTGAACAAGTTTTTCTCAGAGACAGCTTAATGGATTACGGTGAAGCTTTAACACCATCACTAACACACTTCCCAGGAGTGACATTTGTTTCTTGGGAGTTACGAGAAGAAAAAAAAACCCCAGAAAGTCTTAAAAAAAAAAAAAAAAAAACTTTACCAAGATATTATATGATATTGTCAAGTAGTTGTTTTCAGTTACACCTGTTAGCTATATGAATGTTAATCTCTCACACACGCACACACACACACACACACTCCTCACCAGATTTTTTTTGTTAATTTAGCCTGTGCGGGTGTCCAGGTATTATGGATGAGTTGCTGCCAGACGAACGATTAATAAAACAACAATGGTATTCTCAGTATTAATTATAACTTCAACTCATCATTATAGAGGATAGTAAATCTTATAACATTCCTCTTGTTTAGTTTATGTTATGACTGCAGACACGGGTAAGAATTAGTCACTGACCAGTACGATATCTTGGTGAGTTAGATGCGGTATATATTCAGCGAGGCTTGACGATGGTGGGTTAGTGTTGGTAAGACTAAAGGTGGAGGAGCATGTCGATCTGTCCGCACTGTCTTATCTTGTTATATAAATTGATATATAATAAACTCTCTCTTTATCTTTAATTTATTTATAAGGATTTTGAAGATATAAAACACATCTCTACTGAACATTAAATATACTTGTTAAATACCAATAAATCCTTGTGTTGATAAACTGAAAATACGGTTCTGTCAAACCTACTTAATGCACCGAGTCCCGGATGCAACGTTGCCAAAGTGAACGTGAAAATTCCCAGACACAACGATGCCAACCTAAACTGACCCGCGTGGTGACCCTGGCCCAGTCACGTGACCCGTGACCAATGGGGAGGTTATCCATACGCTCACGTCTGTGGGGGTGCGGTGCGGATGTCAGTTCAAGGGGGTGTGTGGAGTGCGTGTGGCATAGTGGGATGAGTCAGTTGTGTTGAAGTGGATGTAAGTCAGAATTTGTGAGGCATTATTAATAATATTTACATGTCGGGGTCATTAAATGGTATCTGATATATACTGTACATTTATATTAAGAAAATGATCATATGAAGATCAGGCACCCTAGCTTATTTCACCTAACATTATACATAGAAAAGTTAGATTAGATTAAGTTTGGTTACGTTACGTTAGGGTTAGGTTAAGGTAGGTTAGATTAAGTTAGTTTAGATTAATTTAAGCCAGGTTAAGTTAAGTCACGTTAGAGTTTAATCATCAGATGAAAGAAGCTAAGGTGTATATTCTTCAGGTAACCCCAAGAAAATTATTAAACCTCACGAAATATAATCTTTTTTACTGCAAATAACAAAGTGTATTAAAACACATACTGGACGTCTGCCAGATACTCCGGTACAAGGGATTACTATTTAATATGTGAGTAAAACCCTTAAGGGGTGCAGTACGTTGATAAGCAAGAGGCAATAAAACAGAACATGAACAAAATACAACAACAGAAGCAAGAATACAACATAAGCAACAATAGGACAATATCACCGTTCAACAGGTAAAGAACTAATTGACACTCCACCTGTAGGAAAACACCTGTAAGTCTTAAGTATTCAGGCAAATCTACATAAAACAAAGATAAATAATTTCTCATTTGTACACAAGAATTTATAACCCAAGACAGCGGGAGGATAAACGAGGGAACGTATTCTTGTCACAACACAACAAACAAATGAGCATCACAATAACTGGACTAGGGTGAATGCTGAGAATGTGAATAGAGTTGCGCGAGGGGTTCATTCATCTATACTTAGATTGTTTACAAACAAAAAAGGATTATGACTTCGATTTTTAATTGACTTTTAAACATTCTAAGGTAATATACATATAAATGTTTGGTATGCGAGCGGATTTTTAAGAGCGGTTCATTCGTCTATATCTATTGTTTACAAACATATCACGATTTCGAAACAAAATTGGCTTATAAATTTTTTGTGTTAGAATATAGACGATATAACATTCATATAGTCTTTTATTAATTTATACTTTATATGTTTTTATTGTTTATTGAGCTGATAAAGAATCATAGATAAAAAATGTTCAGCTGGAAGGTTCGGGTTCTGGCCGTCACAAGTCACTGGCGTTGTTGACAATCAGATCACTTTCCGGGAGTCAATCATAAACTTGACATTTATCGACGCCCCGGATTACGCTGGCATACCTGAGCTTGTCAAGAGGAGCCGTCTGTGATTACGAAGGCATACCACATCACACTGCCCTGACCACGCGTCTACCACACCACCACTACCACCACACCATCACCATTACCACGACATCATCACTACACCATTACTACCACACCATCACCATCACACATCCACCACCCCACACCCACCACCACTACTACCACAACACCATCACCACTACCACCAACATCATCATCACCACACTATCACCACCCCCCCCCCCCCTCGCCTCAGGAACCAACAAACAAATGAGCAAGGTGATTATATGACCGCTTTTGTGTGCTGCTCGAACAATGAGGGACATAAGTGAACACCCACCGCCCACACTCCACCCACCCCAGCCCACCCTCCAGCCCACTCCAGCCCACCCTCAGGTGATGATGATACCCTTTTGGTCTTATACACCCGCCCACCACTCTGCTTACCACCCACCAGTATCAACTAGCTGCCCAATGCCGCCCACCACCATCGTCACCACCTATCATCTGTTGACACTCGTAGCCGCCCACCACAACCACCACCCACCACCCCACCACCCACGATTCTACAAACCCAACCCCATGACTACCACACTCACAACCTCCACCCACCACCACAACCACTCACCCACCACCCACAACGAACACCCACGACCACAACCCCAACCCCATGACTACCAATATAACCTCCACCCACCACCACAACCACCACCTCCACTACCACGACAACCACCACCAATGACTGCCATCACAACCACTCCACCACCACCACAACCACCACCCACCACCAAATCCATCACCCACTACCACAACCATCACCCACTACCACGACAACCACTCACCCAATGACTGCCATCACAACCAACGCACCACCACCACAACCACCACCCACCACCACAAATCCACTCACCCACCACCACAACCATCACCCACTACCACGACAATCACCACCAATGACTGCCATCACAACCACCCACCACCACCACAACCACCACCCACCACCAACCACCACAACCATCACCCACTACCACGACAACCACCACCCAACGACTACCACCACACCCACCACCCAATGACTACCACCACAACCACCCACCACCACCACACAAATCCACCAATTCACCACCAGTAAACCACCACCCACCACCTCCACAAACGCACACCACCACCACAACCACCACCCACCACCACAAACCATCAACCACTACTACCACCACAACCATCACCCACTATGGCTACCACCACCACACCACCACCGCAACCACATCATCCACAACCATCACCCACCACCGCTACTACCACCACAACCATCATCCACAACCATCATCCACTACCGCTACCACCACCACAACCATCATCCACAACCATCATCCACTACTGCTACCACCACCACACCCATCACCCACCACCGCTACCACCACCACAACCACAACCATCACCACCCACCACTGCTACCACCATCACACCCACTACCGCTACCAATCATCCCAACCATCATCCACAACCATCACCACTACCGCTACCACCACCACAACCATCACTACACCACACCGCTACCACCACCACCAACCACCACAACCACCCATCACCCACCGCACACCACCACCACCACCCACCACCACTGCCACCACCACAACCATCATCCACAACCATCACCCACTCACCGCACTACCACCACAACCATCATCCACAACCATCACCCACTACCGCCACCACCACCACACCCATCACCACTCACCATACCACCACACCACAACCATCATCCACTACCGCTACCACCACCACAACCATCATCCACAAACCATCACCCACTACTGCTACCATCACCCACTCACCGCTACCACCACCACACCCATCACCCTGCTACCACCACCACAACCACATCTACCACCACCACCACCACAAACCATCACCCACTACCGCTACCACCACCACCACACCATATCACCCACTACCGCTACCACCACCACACCCATCACCCACTACCACCCACCATGCCACAGTGATCAGAGAGGTAGGCAGCGAAGTGTAGCGGCCATAAACCAATAAAACTGTAAACATAGCGGCGCTACGGGTGGCCTGCTGCAGGCTGACGCTACACTACAGGTTCTTACAGGCTCACGCTAAAACACACTATAGGTTCTCACAGGTTCACGATAAGACAGGCTACAGGTTCTTACAGGTTCACGATAAGACAGGCTACAGGTTCTTACAGGTTTATTATAAAACAGGTTACAGGTTCTTACAGGTCTCAGCTAGGGTGGTAAAGTGGTCACGGCACTGAACCAACAATACAATGATACCAGAGTTCGATTTCCCGATGACTTAAGGCGCCTAATAGACCCCGGTGCTAATAGAACCATACACAACTACCAACCACCCATCAATAACAACGCACCATCCACAACCTTCCACCACCACCCACCTACCACTCACCACCCATCAATAACAACCCACCACCCACAACCACCCACCACCACCCACCACCAATAATCACCCACAATCTTTCACCACCCACCACCCATCAATAACAACCCACCACCCACAATCACCCACCACTCACAACCACCCACCACCAATAATCACCCACAATCTTTCACCACCCACCACCCATCAATAACAACCCACCACCCACAATCACCCACCACTCACAACCACCCACCACCAATAATCACCCACAATCTTTCACCACCCACCACTCACCACCACCCACCCACCCACTCACCCACCTACACAATAACTTGAGGTGGAAGACATTGTTCCTTGTGTCATAACTTGTGCCCGACTCCCACAAAAACTTGGGTACACTGTCCTCTCTTATCCTGCCGCTGAGTGCAATAGTTACTAGCCAACCACTGACTCTATCCGCCTTAACCTCACCATAACCTCTTTATTTCAGCCTTAACCTCATCTTAACCTCTTAATTTTCATCTTAACCTTACCATAGCCTCTTTATTTCAACCTTAACCTCATCTTAACCTTACCATAGCCTCACCTTAACCTCTTTATTTGAAGCTTAACCTAACCATAACCTCACCATAGCCTCTTTATTTCAACCTTAACCTCATCTGAACCTCTTAATTTTCATCTTAACCTCACATCAATCTCTCTGGATGAAAAATATAAACACAGTTACCGACACAGTTACCGACACAGTTACCGACACAGTCACCTATACAAATCCCATCGCCTCTCCTTCCTGAACCCCGAACCCAGAGATTCAGACCCGTGAATCCGAAGCCTTTATGGGGTGAACAATACATGTGTCTATTGCTTCGGGTTCATGAGTCTCAATCTTAGGGTTCGTGATTCAGGTGCAGAGGTGATAGGATTTTTGTGTGTGACTACATCAAAACAGGCTAACCTAACCTAACCTAAACTAAGAATGATCTCAACACCTAAAGCTCAGGCAGCCCAGCAGGTAATCCCGAAGGTGCAGGTACAGTAATCCAGGGCAAGAGGAGAGCGGAAGCATTGGGTCCTTAATAGTGCTGTGACCAGGGGGTGAATTAGGCCTCTTTCCTCCCCTATAAGACTCCCGGGATAATTCCTTCTTAGACTCTGGTTCTTAAGGCTTTTGAAACAATGATTTCTGTGACGGTTCCTTCCTTCCAGAGTCCTCAAGAAAATCCTTCCAGAGGCTCCAAGACAATCCTTCCATAGTCCTCAAGATATTCCTTCCAGTCCTCATACATTCCTTCCGGAGTCCTCAAGAAAATCCTTCCAAAGGCCCCAAAAAAAATCCTTCCATAGTCCTCAAGACAATCCTTTCATAGTTTTCAAGACAATACTTCCAGGGGCCCCAAGAAAATCCTTCCAGGGCCCCCCAAATCCTTCCAGCGGTCCCAAGACAATCCTTCCATGGCCCCCCAAATCCTTCCAGCGGTCCCAAGACAATCCTTCCATGGCCCCCCAAATCCTTCCAGCGGTCCCAAGACAATCCTTCCACGGCCCCCCCCCAAATCCTCCCAGAGGCCCCAAGACCAGTCCTCCTCATATAACTCCTTAGAAGAAAAAACAAGAACTCCTTTTGTTCCTCGTCTTCCAGGACCTCAACGTAAAGGAAGGTCGCCGTCCTAGCTGGCCTTCGTCTTCACTGGGGCTTTTGTTCTTGGTCTTTTGAGCTTACGTAGAACAGGATTTTTATTTACATTTGAGTTCTTATTTGGATTCTTCTTTCATTTTACTTACGAGGACTTTTATTTGTGTTATGGAATTTTGTTTTCGGGTTTTTGCAATACGGGATTTTTATTTAGTTTTCTTAGCTTTTACCTCACAGGAATTTTCTTTTTATTTGTGTTTTTATAGTCAATTTCTTGGACTTAAAATAGGATTTTTATTATAATTTAGCCTTACTTTCACTTGGACTTTTACTTCCAAAATTCTCTTGGACTTTAAAATGACATCAAGAGTTTATCGTGTTGGTACTTTTATTTTCTTATCTTCCTGTGAACTTAATCCCTGGTCAGGCTTCCGTTATAGACGGTCAGAATAAAACAGAGAGAGAGAAGGGGGAGCGACCACGGGCGGGCTGCTGAGGATCGTCACTGGTGAGTTTAATCCCACGAGAGGAGGATCAGAGACCAATGAGGCGTGGATGTAGAGGATCGGGTCGTATTAGGCCGCTGCTACCGTCGGACTCCCAAGCCATTCACATCTCTCAAAAGGATTTAGACTACCAGGGCGCTAAATTCGTCAATAATTCGTGCGCTTTAAATGTCTATGACCCCGTAACTTGACGATTTAAGAGCTCATTTAACTTGATTAATACTAAAACACATGAACAAATATATCCAAAATATGTCGTCAGAAATAAACTAAAACTCTACCTTATTTAGAGAACGTTTAGTTAGTGTATAGTAAAAAGAGTCTATCAGGCCCTGACTCAAGGCGCTGAGGCCCATCTTACGATTTTCAGAGTTCCGTCTATATATTTAGGATCTTTTCATCTTCTCGTGCCAGAGGACAAAAAAAAACCGCAGCTACAGTCGAGTCAATAGTGAAGCCTTAATACCATTTTTCTTCCCTTCTCCCATAGAGGGTCTTTAAGCTACCGGGGTACAGGAGGTCACTTCTTGTGGTTATGAACGACAATTATCAGAGTTTTAAGTGTAATTATTTAGGGGATTTTCTCCTAACTGGGGGACAAAAAAAACGGGGACATTTTAAGGAATCACAGTGCATTATTTTTTACGCCATTTTTAAACACTATATTTCGTAGCTTAAATGAATCAGTTCATATACGTTCTAACAGGTATCACTATATCAGGGAGAGAGTTTTCCTTTCTTCTCTTAAGCTAGGGTTATATAAAAGCATGTAGGGTAGAGTACATGTTTTGGTGCCATTTACGACTGTCAACTGTGTGTCGTAGTTTAAGTGAATCAAGTGGAGGAATTAACGCTTTAGGAATTAAGTTTATAGGGTGTAGAGCTTGTTTCCCTCCCCTTCCCTTCCTTTCCCATCCATTCCCAACCTTTCCCTTTCCTTTCCCTTCCCTACCCCCTTCCTCCCCTTTCTACTCTCCCATCCACCCCTTCCTAATCTCCCACTCTCAGAATTTTAACCTTCTCTTTCCTCTCGTCTTACCCATTTCATTCCTTCTCCCCCATCTCTCATCTCCCCAATTCCCAAACACCCTTTTATATCTGTCAAGCTTCCTATCTCCCCAACTATCCCCTTTAACATCCTATCTCCCCACCTCTACCTCCCCATCCACCCTCTTCCCCCCCCTCGTACCTTTAACCTCCCCATCTCTTCATCTCCCTTAGTTCCCCTCCACCTATCAATCTTATCACCTCCCTCAACCACATCCCACCCCTCCCCTCCCCCCCCGCCGTGGCTCTATACTATTATACCCATTGGTCCTCCCCCTCCCCCCTCCCCTACCTCTCCACCTACCCTATGTTTTCCCTCCTCTCCCTATCCTCCCTACCTTCTACCCCCTTCCTCTACCCATCACCACCCCACACACACGAGGGGTAGGGGAGGGAGGTATCCAGGTGCCTCAAGATTCCACCAGAGTCGTATAGAGGTCTGGAGCTAGATTTATGGTGAGGGTCTCCAGCGATGTTGATCTGTGGTGGTGGCGACTCTTCCACTCCTACCTCACTCACCTCCTCCTCCCTCTTATCCTTCCTCCAACACCTCCTCCCCACTCTCACCTCTTCCTTCTCCAACACTTTATAACTTCTGCAAACTGTGACCCACCGCCGAAAATGTCTATATCCCTCAATCCGATAACCTGTACAATGTTATAGGTTGTACATATTGATTATACAACAACAACAACAACACACACACACACACACACACACACACACACACACACACACACACACACACACACACACACACACACACACAGCTTCAAATCGCGTCTCGTACGTGAATTACAAAAAAGATGAGAAGGAAGAGATAAAGAAGAGAAAAGATGGAAGGGCAGAGCATTAGGGAAGGGCAATAGGGCAGGGGGCAGGGGGGCAGGGCAGGACAGGGCAGGGCAGGCAGGACAGGGCAGGGCAGGGCAGGGCAGGGCAGGGCAGGGCAGGTTAACGAGACAATCAAGTATAGTTAAGTTGAAGAAGGGACAAAAAACAACAGACAATTATGGAGGAATTTACGCCAGCGAGGAGCTTCTGGTTACCTGGTGATGGTGAGAGAGACACACACACACACACACACACACACACACACACACACACACACACACACACACACACACACACACACACACACACACACACACACACACACACACACACACACACACACAGTCCTCCAGAGAGAGAGAGAGAGAGAGAGAGAGAGAGAGAGAGTTCACACACACACAAACACACACACACACACACACACACACACAGGCAGTAGAAGTTTCACTATAAAAACTGATAACTATCCAGATACTCAGTGTGATATACCTGAAGGTCAGCCCAGGTGTGGAGGAGGACCACACTGTAGGAGGTGGAGTGGGGAGGAAAGGTGGAGGGAAGGAAGGAGGGAAGGAAAGAGGGAAGGAGGCAGAGAGGGAAACTAGAGGGATACCACAAGGCCGTATTATGAACCCTCTCTCTCTCTCTCTTTCTCTCTCCAAAACATTAACTAAAAATGAACGAAATTAGAGAGAAAATGAACGCAAAATAAACACACCTTCTTAGGGTAAAATCCACCATTCAATATAAAGTCAAAATTCTTCAATATTTGTAAATTATTAACATTTTCACCTGACTGGGGGTAATGTGAACACCTCTGCCTATAACAACAACAACAATATTAACAATAACAATAATAATAATAATAATATAAAAAGAAGAAGAAGAAGAAGTGGGAGGACAGAGAAAGAAAAACAAAAACAACAACAATAACAAAAACAACAACAATAACAACAACAACAACAAACAACAATGGCTTAAACAGAGATGACGAGAGAGAGAGAGAGAGAGAGAGAGAGAGAGAGAGAGAGAGAGAGAGAGAGAGAGAGAGAGAGAGATAATAATGAGTAAACAACAGAGTGTATAATAAGGTGTTGCAGGATTGTTTGTGTTGATGAAGAGCTGGGTAAGTGTGTGGACCATCCCTCCTGTAGTGTGTCTGACTTCTTCTTCTTCTTCTTCTTCTTAATATTATTATCATTAGGTACCTATTCACAACTAACTAATTATCCTAAAACAAAAAAATACCCAGTAAAAGAATAAAAAAAATAATAATTACCAATAAAAAATGAAAAAAAAAAAATCGTAAATCAAACAAAATATAAAAAAAACTTTCATCATTTATGGGAATATTTTTTAAAATCAAATTCATTCCTCCTGAGAAAAAAATAATCCCCAAATCAAGTTAAACAAGGCAATTCTTCTCCCATGGTCCTATAAACACCACTAGATAGGCGTCGTGTACTTAACAAATACCAAAATGAACTCTCTCGACCTTTCCAATTTTCTCCCTCGGCTGTAAATATATAAAGGCAGGCAAAGACGCTATCATTACGCGCCTCAAAACTCTGTGATTATATTCAAATTAGCCAAGATATTCCTGGCCTCAAGTACTGATAAGACGAGCGTAATTTTGCTGATAAAAATCTCCAGTGATGATAGATGCAGTTCCCTGGAGGTGCTCTTATACCTCAACCTCCTACCTCCTCTTTCTCCTCCTCCTTCTTCTTCTTCTTCTTCTCTTTCTTATCTTTCTCCAACCTCCATGTCCTCCTCTTTTATCTCTACCTCCTGCTTCTCTTCAAAGCCTGGTTAGGATGGAGGTTAAGTTTGGTTAGGTTAGGTTAGCTTAGGTTAGATTAGGTTAGGTTAGAAGGAGGTTAAGTTAGAATCGGTTGGATTTGGTTGGTAGGAGGTTGGGTTAGGTTGGAAGGAGGTTAGAGTTGGTTAGACTGGTGCATAACCCTTAGCTGGCTAGGAAAGAGGTTGAGAGGCTAGATGGTAAGCTGTTGTGCATGGGGGGGGGGGTGTGAGGGGTGTAGTGAGTGGTAGTCTTCTCAGCTCACCAACACCAACCACCTCCCCAGCTCACCAACCACCTCCCCAACACCAACACCTCCCCCAGCTCACCAACACCTCCCCAACACCAACACCTCCCTAACACCATCCACCTCCCCAGCACCTCCCCAACACCACCTTCTACAGAGCCACAATGCATCACACAATCTCTCAGGACAGACAGACATCCACAGGCCGGGAGTAACATATACCTGGACCAGCTGGGAATGTTGTAAGTGAAATAATAAAAATGTATCAAGGGGCAGCCTGTGAGATATCGCCGCTCGCCCGACCCCTGTAACTGTTGCTCGACCAAACCTTAACTTTACTGATGATCTTATTGGGCCAGAGTACTTTAAGGACAACAAGGGCTTATGTGGTGAGGGGATAGAGGGAGGGAGGGAGGGAGGAGAGGGAGGGAAGGGGTATTTCTCCTCGCCTAGGCAACGATCCAATGAGATATTCGTCCTGTTTAGGTAAAGATTCAAGGGGGTATTTTACCGTGTTAACAGCGTCAACAGGTTCCTCCTCCAGGCGGGTCTTACTCGTCGGATTCGCCACAATGCAGAAAACTCCGGCGAGACTCGCGGGGTAAGAATTAAAGACGGTGTAATTACCGGTGTGTGGGTTCGAGCACTCGCGTGTGTGTGGTGTGTTCGAGGCAGGATAGGCCCCTGTGGTCCCTCCCAGGCCACGCTGACCCCTCCGCTCCGGCCAGTGTTCGAACGTGGCGGCCACACACCAGCCTCACTACCACCTATCTCACCTCCCTCCTCCCTATCATCGGCGTCGGCTTCCTGCAGGGTACATAGGCGACTTGGGGACATATCCTGTTTCCTAAATGTCAGAGCGAAGACACAGTGTCTACTCAAGGAGGTTTAAAGGACGTGGAAGCCCAGGGCGCGCTGCTGAACATCCTGCAGGAGGTCCAGCGCGGCTCACGATTTGGCGATGCTTTGTAAGTGCAGCGCTGATGGTTGATAAGACACGGCACCTCACGAGCCGCGCCCCACACGGCGCATGCGCCCGCCACCCACTCAGCGAGCGTCGCACCACCAATACCATCATTATAACCACACTGACACAACACACTTACCTCGTTAAACACACGATCCTGCAAGGCGGTGAACGAGTGGCGCAAATTCTACCAGAGGATAATTGGCACTTGCAGATTTCGGCATCAACACGGGGCGAAATTTGTGGCTGAGGCTGAGTGAGTGGCCGGGCGGGCCTTGAGCCCTTCTGGCCGCCGGGACAAGAATTGAGATATTGTTCAGCTACAAAGCGCCCAAAATGGGATGAACTCATACAAGGAGAGATTATCACTGGCAGGGCATCTATAGCACAGCCATCCACGCCCCGGGTATGTATGGGCAGGTCAGGGGAAGAGAGTATATCGCATTATCCCCCAGAAACATGGATGTAAATAATTCAGGTCCGGAGAAAAACAAGAGGAACGTAACATTTAGCGTCTGGTGGTGGTCGCTGTGGCCAGGGCGGATAATTTCCCACCGCCAATAATTTGTGCATGGACCACCTAGCTATAACGGGACCGGTTTATTGGATTTAGATAGAAATAGAGTAATCATAGACTGCGTGGAGGAGGAGGAGGAGGAGGAGGAGGAGGAGGAGGGAGGGAGGGCTAGATTATGAGGCGGCTACAGAATGAACATCGGGCAAGGCAGCCAAGCGGGTCCTGGTGCCTCTGAGAACTTAATTTACTCCCATGGATCCTGTCACCTCTCTACCCCAGGTCACTGCCCGCCCTGCCCCGCACTGTTGATTCCCAGGACGAACAAGGGAGTCATTGTTAGGCTACCTTTACCACCCCAAGCAAGCAACCTAACCTAACCTAACCTAACCTAACCTAACACCATCACAACTGCGACCAACATCCTTCCCACTTCCCTCCCTTCCTCTCACCACCTCCACCCCTTGTTGACACACTGTACACTCATCACTCAGTGTACACAATGACAACGGTAAAGTGTACACCTTGTTGATTAATAGTGTGTACATATGTGTAGCTGCTGGGATGTGTGTGTGCGCGTGTGTGTGTGTGTGTGTGTGTTATTAGTATTATATTTCTTCTTCATTGTTATCATTATTAACAATTTTATATCACAATGTCATAATTACTAGAGAGAGAAGAGAGAAGAGAGAAAGAAAGAGAGAGAGAGAGATAACTTACGTTACGTCACGCTCTCACTTACCTGAAAAGAAATAAATAAAAAATAATTAACAACTAACTAAAGGTAAAGAATAATTAAACAAATAAACAAACAAATCAAATGAAACTGAATACAGAAATACAACAAAATAAAACAGATGATAAATACAGTATTAATGCAACAACAGTACTGCCAACATTACCGATTGTATTTGGCTCAATCAGTACTGCCAACATTACCAACAGGTGTGTAGTCAAACCAAGAACATCTATTTTTAAGCGTGTTTGTTTTTTTACAATCTCTCTCTCTCTCTCTCTCTCTCTCAAACACATGTCGAGTTTCTTTCTACTCTTTTTCTCTTCTCTCTCTCTCTCTCTCTCTCTCTCTCTCTCTCTCTCTCTCGTCTATCTTTTCTCTCTTTAATTCTCTATTACACATTTGTCGACTCCTCCTCCCCCTTCTATCCTTCCACATCCTTTCCCTCTTCCCACCATCCCTCTCACTACCCTCTCCCCTCCCTCTCCTCCTCTCACCTATACCCTCCCCCCCCCCTCTCACACCTGTCAGTCGAGAGAAGAGGCACAAGATGAGTATATCAGCAAATTTACTCAGTCAACACTCGACTTAAGCTCAGGTGAGACGGTGGAAAAAGTCAGATAATTTGAGCAAATATGTACGAGGTAAATATTAGGCAAGACGAACGATGAATGGGAGGCCGAGACTGTGATGCCCCCGAGGAGTGTTAGTTGGGTATCAGGCCGCTGCATTGTTGTGGCAGCACTTGTAAATACACACACACACACACACACACACACACGTCTCTTTATTTTTATTAATAGACGCGGCGGAGTTTATTTGCGTATTGGTGAGAGAGAGAGAGAGAGAGAGAGAGACCTCTACATCACCTACGCTCAACACCCCCGCCAGAGGACCCTTAAAAATGACACGCATAGATCCATGGCGTCCTTAATACCCTCTCCTGGGCCCTTAACTCCCTAACCACCCCCCCACCCACTTCCTCCTACCACCTTCCCCTACCACCTCATCACCTCCCCCCTACCTTATCCTTTGAGGGGGAAGGGGGACTAGGGAGGAGAAGGAGGGGGGTAGGGAGGAGGGGTTAGCTCTTCACCCCCCCCCCACCTCCTCACCGCCGACGTGGGTGTTTGGGGAGCAGACTGACACACTGTTTGCCCAGGCCCTCACCCCGAGTATCTCTTGTTTACCTTCGGCTGTCTACGTCACGGCGTCCCCCAAGCGCGTGACTTTGGTCCCCACAGGAAAAAAATAAATAAAATACGGAAAAATGGCGGGAACAATATGGCGTCGATGTGTCACTGAGACTCTACACTTGATAAATTACTCTCATGTCAAATAAGAAAAAAAAATAATGGATTGACTTTTGAGAATTTAAGCAATGGTATAAAAACAAAATGGCGTCGATATGCTCTCAAGACTTGAAGTATTGTCACAAAATGGCGGTGAAAGTGATAATTAACTTAACAACCATACCAATTATTCAGGGACTACCATTATTGTGTATGTTGATATAAAGTACCATAACTACCATTTGCATTACAACTACTAAACCCGCTATACCTGTACCAACAAGAATAATAACTACCACAACTACCACAATTACCATAAACATCACCATAACCACCACAACTACCACAATTACTACTATTGACAAAACCACCGAAATTACCACAAGTGCCATAACTACCACAATTATCATAACTACCACAACTACCACAATTACCATAACTACCACAACTACTACTATTGACAAAACCACCGAAATTACCACAAGTGCCATAACTACCACAACTATCGCAATTGCCCAAAACTACCACAATTGCCATAACTACCACAACTACGGCAATTGTCACAACCACCATCACCATAACGAGGGGGGAGGGGGAGGTACCACGCCTGAATAACCAGACAAATGGAGCAAACCTCAGAAGTGGTTGCCTCCTCCTCCTCCTCCTCCACCCCTTTGACCGCAAGCTGTTCTACCGCAGGAAAGGGGGGGGGGGTGAGTGCGGTTGGAAGGGTGAGTGTGTGTGTGAGTGTGTGAGAGTGTGTGTATGTTTATCTTAACTTACACGGATTAACCTGATGATTAAACACCATTCTAACCTAACTTAACCTAATCTAACTTAACCTAACCTAACCTAACCTAACCTACCCCCACATACAGGTAGCAAGTAATTAGGGTACCGGTATTTAATCATCAGGTAAAATAAACTACAGGTTAGGTTAGCTTAGGTCAGGTTAGGTTAGGTTAGGTTAGGTCAGGTTAGGTTAGGTCAGGTCAGGTTAGGTCAGCTTGTTACTCAACCCAACGTAACACAACGAACCTCTTGAGAATGATTTACACCCCACTTAGGTAAGGAACATCTATCACAATACAGTTCAATACATAACATTCAACCTAGGTAAACTGTATCCATCAAGTACAAAATATACACATGAATAAGAAAAGTATATCTAGATTACAAAAAAGTATATAAACTATATTAGGTTATGACAATACTAAGTGACTGTATTAATCCCATAAATGTATCAAAATATACAGTAATCATACGTCAAAAAATATGTATACCATCACAGTAGCGAAGATCATACGAGTATAATTCATATCAATTTTTTAGAGTAGAAAATTGGAACACTAAATCATACGACATAGGTACAATGATACTCCCTATAATTCACAACTTTAAAGTCTAATTCACTATAATTCCCATTTACATCACTGACCGATATATCACAGTTCAAGGGTCTTTACTTAAACCTTTATAGTGGCGTATCTTTCAAGGTATAGATATTTAACCCCAAGGAGATAATTTGAGTCAATCAGAGAGTCAGTCAGTCGGTCAGTCGGTCCGTGCAATAACAAGCTTCTCGACTGATCGCCAATGCTTACGTAACACGGTGAAATACGGCACGAGACGAGACGAGACGAGACGAGACAGGGGCAAGTGCTCTGTGTGTGTGTGTGTGTGTGTGTGTGTGTGTGTGTGTGTGTGTGTGTGTGTGTGTGTGTGTGTCATTCAAGTGAGGATTTGAGAATTGTAACTAGATACACTGACCGACTTACACTGACCGACTTACAATAAAGATCAAAGATTATAGTATACCCCCATTTTTTTTCTTGACTTTTTGGGGTAAATTTAACATTGGATTATGTATTTATGTTAGAAAGTTGTGTTATTTTGTTAATTCAGAACCAGGATGTATTTTTCTGTACAGTCTTGGGTCTTGGGACTTGGGACTTGGGTCTTGGGTTCTTGGGTTCTTGGGACGTGGGACTTGCGGCTTGGGTCGTGGGTCTTGGGTCTTCAGTTTGGGTTCTTGCGTCTAGGGTCTTGTCTCTTGGGTTTTGAGTCTTGGGTTTTTGGTCTTAGTTTCCTGGGTCTTGGATCTTTGGGTCTTGGGTTCTCAGGTCTTGGGGTCTTGGGTTTGTGTTCTTGGGTCGCTCACTCTGCCCCCTGCCGCGCCTCTACTCTGAACAAGAGGCCTTTACACTGTGCAACGACGTCACAAAATATTGATGGTTGACCTCGCCTGAGACCTTGTTGTGAGACATCCTCATACCACAAATTAGGTTACAACTCACGGACGGACGCACGGACGCACGGACGGAGATACACACACACACACACGGAAGGACGGACGAACGGACAGATACACACACACGGACGGACGGACAGATACACTCACACGGAAGGAAAGACGGACGGACGGAGACACAGACACACACATACACACGGACGGACAGACAGACAGACAGACGACGCCAAAGATAGAAACAAGATCTGAGCTTCGGGCGTCAGGTGGGAGGGAGGGAGGAGAGGGAGGGAGGGGAGGGAGGGGGAGAGGGAGGGAGGGAGAGGGGTGATAGAGAGATTCTGAAGTGATCTTACAACACACGGAGACTTGAGAAGAGAAGCCTTTGTGGACGGTAATGGAGGAGAATTCAACAAATGAGACAGACACGTGGACAGCACTGAGAGGACCCGCCAGAAATGTGTCATCACCTCACCGATTTACCATCATCAACTGCAAGGGGGGGACGAGATGTTGACCTTTGACCTGAAACTACACGGTACAGGACACACAGTATAGATATCACAGACCTTCAACACCAACACACTACTAAATGGTAAGGTCAAACAACCACAACAACCACAACAACAAACAACTCCAACTACTAGAGATGGGGGTTGAATCACCAGGACAGGACACCAACAATCCAACATCGTTCAAGGGTATAAACATAACACCGTGCTATGTCCTTAGATCACAACACACGGTACAGGTTCTGAAGAGACACATCAAGGTCCGCCGCCTGACCCCCCTCCACCCCACCCTCCACCCCCACCCCTCCCCTCTCCTCCTCACCCCTCCCCCCACCTCCTCCCCCCTCTATTAACCTCTAGCTTAACCCGCGACTATTTTAAGGTTGTGTGACGCCCGCCTGATGTACCTACAAAGATCTGCTGATGCTCTCTGTCTTGTCCCCGCCCCTTTACCCCTTAATGTACCCCCCTTTGATACCACCCCTTTACCACTTATACTTCTTCTTCCACTTTGATCATGCCCCTTACCTCCCCTTTCTCCTTGACACTACCCTTACCTTCCCTTGACAGTACCCCTTGAGTCCCTTAATCCTTCCCCTTACCCCCTTCCTTGACAGTACCCCTTAATCCTTTCCTTACCTTCCCCCTTCCTTGACAGTATCTTATCGTTTCCCCTTACACCTTCTCCTTGACACTACCCTTTACACTTTATCCTTACCCTTATCGTTACTCCTTCCTTACCCCCTACTTCCTTTACCCTCACTCTTTCCCCTCATACCCTCTCTCCTTCTCTTCCTCACCCCCCCCCACCTCCCCTCCCTCACCCTCCTCCCCACCCTCACCCCTCCTCCCCCACCCCCCCCCTCTGATGTACCGCCAGTTGCAACTCTCCCTCCTTGGTGTAATATTGCAATACTCAGTGGTCAATGTCTGTCTTGCATGGGCTGTTGCAACACTTGTTTGTCCATTCTTGAGTTTGGCATTAACCTCTTGAGTACAATGACTTAATACCCTCGAGTACGATGACTTAGGCCCTTGAATACGATGATTTAACCCTTTGAGTATCATTAACCCCTTGAGTACCATGATTTAACTAGTACGTTGACCAGTACTATAATTTTACCCCTTGAGTACCACGATTTAACCCTTTGAGTACGATGACAACCCTTGAGAAAGCATATAGCCCCTAGAGTACCATGACATAACCCCCTAGAGTACCATGACTTAACCCCTTGAGTACCATGACTTAACCCCTTGAGTACGATGATTTAACCCCTTGAAGACGATGATTTAACCCCTTGAAGACGATGATTTTAAGTTATCGTACTCAATATTCGTCAGTTATATGAATATTAAATGTAGATCCACAACAAAAGTGAACAGGATGAATCTATATAAAACCACACAGGGAAAAGGGAAACAATGGAGCACTTTAGCTGTCGTCTTTATTTAGCTGCCTCTGAAGCTATCTTGAGTAAAGTAAGGTTCTCTCTCTCTCTCTCTCTCTCTTCTTCCTCTCCTCTCTTCTCCTCTCTCTCTCTCTCTCTCTCTCTCTCTATCTTGGGCAGCATGTTGTCACCGTGAAAGTTAATCTGCCTAACACATGGTCACCCTCGTTACGCGGTCAAATGTATATAACACTATCAGGTGATGATGGGGAGAGGGGTGAGGGGAGGGGTGAGGGGTAGAGGGTGAGGGGAGGGGAGGATAGACGAAAGGTAAAGAAAGCGAAGAGCAATAAACATGTACTATACGAGAGAGAGAGAGAGAGAGAGAGAGGAGAGAGAGAGAGGTGAGCGATTAACATTCCTTATTCTCACCTGTACACAAACAGGGAGGGAGGGAGGGAGGGAGGGAGGGATGAGATGGAACACAAGAGAGAGAGGTGGATGGAAGAAGAGAGAGGAGGGAAAAGGGAGGGAAGTGGAAAAGGGAAGGGTACCATTTCACCTGTAAATAAACATAGGTGAAGGGATGGGGTTAGGTTATAGGTTAGGTTAGGTTAGGTTATAGGTTAGGTTGGGTTAGGTTAGGTTATAGGTTAGGTTGGGTTGTATTTCGGGTCATAATACCCAATCAGCGGCTGTAATACCCTCATTCGCGTGGATTTTTCTCCACCTTGGGCTTGGTCAAGTCGCCCTCCGTCCTACACAGATCAAAATTCCTTTAAAACTTGTCTTAATGAAACTCTTGTTCCTCCTGGGGTTAAGAATCTACAAAATCTTAATCATGTCGTCTTCATCCTAGGAAAAGAAATCCCTCTGAATACTTATCTTAATTGAGTTGCTGTTCCTCCTAGTGAAAAAAACAAAAAATCTTAAAAAAAACAAATCCTCTTAATCAAGTCGTTGCTGTTCGCCCTGGGAAAGAAATCACTCGCAAAAAAAATACTTAATCAGTCGTTGTTCTTCCTGGGGAAAAAAAATTTACCCAGAGAGATTTATCTTGATCAAGACGTCCTTCTTTGTCCTGGGAGAAAAAAAAATAGTACGAAATATTTCTCTCTCCAAGACCAAGAGGTGTGTTGTACTTCATCCTGGGAGAAGAAAATCCTCTTTGACAAAACCACTGCCCCCTCCCCCTCTTCCCCCTCCCTACCCCTCTCTCTCAGCACCACCAATCCCTCACCATCACTCCCTCACCCTCCTCACCACCAACAACACCACAATTTCCCAGGTACGAAAAATACTGTACATGTGATGCCAGGAGGTGACAGACTGCTCTTCACCACACCCATTACCTCAACATCTTTACTGCTCTCCCCTCACCCCCTCCCCCTCCCTCCCTCTCACCTCACCCCCTTCCTCTTCTCCTCACCCCCTCCCTCTCATCATACACTTTTAGACCACTATGTGTATCCATTATAACAATGTTCACTTTAATTATGACTACACTTTTTTAATGATGATGATAAGTTCCGTTTAATCCGAGGTTGTGTTTTTTTATGGGGAGAGGGTTATGAATGTGTTCTATTATGAGTTGTTGTTGTGGTGTTAGGTTGTTGTGGTGTTGGGGTTGTTGTGGTGTTGTGGTTGTTGTGGTGTTGTGGTTGTTGTTGTGGTTGTGTTGTGGTTGTTGTGGTGTTGTGGTTGTTGTGTGTTGTGGTTGTTGTGGTGTTGTTGTGTAGTGGTTGTTGTTGTGGTTGTGGTGTTGTGGTTGTTGTTGTTGTTGTTGTTGTTGTTGTTGTGGTTGTTGTTGTTGTTGTGGTGTTGTGGTTGTTGTTGTTGTTGTGGTTGTTGTTGTGTTGTGTTGTTGTTGTTGTTGTTGTTGTGGTTGTTGTTGTTGTTATGTTGTGGTTGTTGTGGTGTTGTGGTTGTTGTGGTGTTGTGGTTGTTGTGTAGTGGTTGTTGTGGTTGTGGTGTTGTGGTTGTTGTTGTTGTTGTGGTGTTGTGGTGTTGTGGTTGTTGTTGTTGTTGTGGTTGTTGTTGTGTTGTGGTTGTTGTTGTTGTTGTGGTGTTATTATTTTTGTTGTTGGTGATGTTGTTATAATGGAACTTCTGTGTACAATAATAATAATAATAAAAAGAGGAACAACAAACAACCACAACAATAACAACCACCACCACCACAACAACAACAACAACCAGAACACCACAACAACCACCACCACAACAAACAACAACAACAAATAAACAAAAAACAGATGATATATATATATATATATATATATATATATATATATATATATATATATAAATCAAATCACCCAAACCATTAAAATAAAAATCACATAAATAATAAAAAAATAAATATTAAGACGAATTTTATATAAGAGTCGCCCTATGGAGGAAAATATTGGACCTAATTATAAAACTGTATTGTATTGTGTTAATGACCTATGGCTGTGTGGACCACCTGATGATTAGACACCCTAGAGTAATTTACCTGATAATTAAACATCTTATCGTTACCTGGGGAGAGGGAGGTTAGGTTAGGTTAGGTTAGGTTAGGTTAGGTGTTTATTCATCAGGTGAAATAAACTGGGGGAGGAGTTAATCTTCACGTGAACCCCAGTTAAGAGGAAGGGAGGGGAGAGTAGAGGGTAGGGGAGGGGATGGAAGAGGCGGGTGGTGGACGGGAGGGCGTGCGGGTAGCCAGAAGCCGGACAAGTGAAGGACCCTGGCTATTTGTCCGGCGGGTGGCGACACAACACACCGTCCTAAATTGCTCCCCCCCTCCCCCACTCCATCCCCTCTCTCCTCCCTCTCTCTCCACCTACCCACCCCACCTCACCCCACCACCCCACCTACCTACCCACCCCACCTCACCCCACCACCTCCCCACCACCCCACCTCTCCACCACACCACACTGCACACCATCTCCAAATATCCTCACTCAACTCGTAAACCCGTTTCTTGTGTGAATATTTGGTGAACTGGAAGATGTAGAATTATGACTAGTGTGTTCAACGGGGTAAAATGATCACTGGAACAAAAAAATAATAATAACCGAAAATAAAAACAACTATGAAGAACGGGTTGCTTTGCGGTGCAGCGATGGGAGACAGTGCGGCCCGAGGCGGTATGTGGGAAATCTCATTAACTTGACCGCAACTTGACCGCGTAATTTGAGAAATGTTTTAACCCTAAAATCCGCCTTCGGGGTTTTTCCTTTATATCGGTGGTTTAATTCCATAAGGGTCTAAGTTCACTTTTTTTTCTGCATTTCACTTTTTTTTGTTTTGGGTTTAAGTTTTAAGTCTGGTTTAACGTTTATTCCTTCCTGACTTAACTAATGGATGTTTACCCCGTGTGAGGATATTTTTATTATATTGAGTTATTCAATTAATTTGTTTATTAATCATTATCTTTATTAATTTGTTTTTATTTTGTTCTTTATCTTATATTTTAACTATGATCCCTTCCTTGTGGTGATATTATGAGTCATTATCATCATCATCATAGTCATCATAGAGCCTTATAGACCTAAGTTCTGACATACTTTATTGATGTGCCTCCTTCCCCCCACACATACCTACCCCCAAAAAATTGCTTAAAACTAAACAGAATCCACTAACACGTCTCTATAAGCCACTACACTTAAGCAGGTTTGGCTAACACTAAACACTTTACGCTAGATTAAGAAGAGGTTACGCTAGAATTGAGCAAGTTCCGCTAAAGTGTGACCAAGTTAGCAGGTTACGCTAGGGTTAACATTCAATACAGTGGTGACTTGATTATCACCGCCGACATTTCTGTGGTTTTGTTGAACCGCCTTCACCTGTCATCACCTGAGCGTGAAGGTGATGGTGGTGGTGGTGGTGGTGACATAATGAGAGAATGGTGTTAAGTGATAATGATGATGATGATAAAGGTAATAATAATAATGATGACAATAATAATGATAATGATAGTAATAATAATAATAATAACACAGGTACACATAACCTATACCACCTCTTAGCCTACCTGTTACCTGGGACAATGTTACCTTTAGTTATGTTACCTTGATAAACATATTTCTATTTTATTTGTCAAGTTTATAATTTTGTTTGTCCACTTAATTGCGTAAGTGTAAATAAAGCTCTAATTACTTGTTAGGATTCAATTGGCTAAGGTAATTTAGGTAATTAGTTGGTTATTCATTATTATCTGTAGTAATAGTAATAGTAGTAGTATCAACAACAATCTGCTTCAACCACTATCTGCCTAGTTAGTAGTGTCAACCACCATTAACCATCATCATTAACTACCATCTACTTCAACCACTATTTGCTATTAGCTTTAACCACTATCTGCCAGCGTAGTAATATCAACAACCACCACCACCACCAACCACCACCCACCCACCTCCCACCACCACCACACCACCACCACCAACCACCACCACCACCACCACCAAAACCACACCACCACCACACCACCACCACCAACCACCACCACCTCCCCCCATCACCACATTCCTGTTAAATTCTAGTCAAGATTAACACAGTCCCTTGCAGATCCCAACACAGTCCCGCAGATCCCACAGTCCCGTAGATCTTAACACTGTCCGGCAGATCCTAACACAGTCCCGGTAGATCCCACACTGTCCCGGCAGATCCCAACACAGTCCCTGCAGATCCCTAACACAGTCCCGGCAGATCCTTAACACTGTCCCTGGCAGATCTCCAACACAGTCCCTTGCAGACCTAACACAGTCCGGCAGATCCCTAACACAGTCCCGGCAGATCCCTAACACAGTCCCGGCAGACCTTAACACAGTCCCTTGAATCCCAACACAGTCCCTGCAGATCCTAACACAGTCCCCTTGCAGATCCCAACACAGTCCCGCAGATCCTAACACAGCCCCTTGCAGATCCTAACATAGTCCTTGCAGATCCCACACAGTCCCTTGCAGATCCTAACACAGTCCCGGCAGATCCCAACACAGTCCTCAGATCCAACAGTCCCGGCAGATCCCAACACCACCGGTGGGATCCCCAACAGTCCCTTGCAGATCCCAACACAGTCCGGCAGATCCTTAACACAGTCCCTGCAGATCCCAACACGGTCCCGGCAGATCCTAACACAGTCCCGGCAGATCCTAACACAGTCCCG
Organism: Homarus americanus; assembly: GCF_018991925.1. NCBI lineage: Eukaryota > Metazoa > Arthropoda > Malacostraca > Decapoda > Nephropidae > Homarus > Homarus americanus. The sequence continues at coordinate 9,023,283 of NW_024712526.1, read as the reverse complement.
GCAGATCCTACACAGTCCCTTGCAGATTCCAACACAGTCCCTTGCAGATCCTAACACAGTCCCGGCAGATCCCCAAACACAGTCCCTTGCAGATCCTTAACACAGTCCTGCAGATCCTTAACACAGTCCCTGCAGATCCTTAACACAGTCCCTTGCAGATCCTAACACAGTCCCAGATCCCCAACACAGTCCCGGCAGATCCCTCAACACAGTCCCCAGATCCTTAACATGGCTGGGGGGGTCTTGCTACGGTTTCTGCCTAATCAACGCATAGAGGACTGTCACTACAGGCTGCCCTGATGTCTGCCCTGCCCCAAAATATCATACTACTACCTCATCCCTCTCCTCTCTCTCCCGTCACCCCTCTCCCACCCCCCCCTCACCCCCTCCCTCCCACCCCACCACTCTCTCTCCCCCACCTCCTACCCCCACCTCCCTCACCACTCTCCTCTCCCCCCCTCACCACTCTCCTCTCCCCTCACCCCTCTCTCCTCACCCTCCTCTCCCTCACCTCCTCTCTCCCCCACCACCCCCTCCCCCCACCCCTCCTTCCCCCCACCCTCCCCATCCCCCACCCCTCCCATCCCCTCACCACTCCCTCCCCCACCCACCTCCCTCTCCCCCCACCACCTCCCCCCTCTCCCCCCCTCACCCTCTCCCTTCCCCCCACCACCTCCCTCTCCCCATCCCCCCACCACCTCTCCCTCCCTCCCCCCTCACCCTCTTCCCTTCACCACCTCCCTCACCCCTCTCATCTCCCCTCACCCCCTCTCCTCTCCCTCCTCACCCCCTCTCCCTCACCCTTCTCCCTCTCCCCCCCACCCCTCCCCACCCCCTCCCTCCTCCTCACCCCTCTCATCCCCCCCCCCTCACCCTCCCTCCCCCCCCCTCACCCCTCCTCCTCTCCCCACCCTCCTCCCCCCCCACCCTCCTCTCCCCCTCACCCACTCTCCTCTCCCCCTCACCACTCTCTCTCCCCCACCCCCCATCTCCCCCACCCTTCCTCTCACCACCTCTCACCCCTCCCTCCTCTCCCCTCACCCTTCTCCTCTCCCCCTCACCCCCTCCTCTCCCCCTCACCTCTCCCTCTCCCTCACCCCTCTCCCTCCCCTCACCACTCTCTCTCCCCACCTCCTCTCCCCCCACCACCCTCCCCCCTCCCCCCCACCCTCCCTCTCCCCCCCCCACCCACCTCCCCCCCCTCACCCTCCTCCCTCCCCCCCACCCCTCCTCCCCCTCACCCACCTCCTCTCCCCACCCTCTCCCCCCCACCTCATCTCCCCCCACCACTCCCTCCTCTCCCCCCTCACCACTCTCCCTCCTCCCCCCCCCACCCTCCCTCTCCCACCCTCTCCTCCCCACCACCTCCTCTCCCCCCACCTCCTCCTCACCACCTCTCTCTCCCCTCACCACCTCCTCTCCCTCACCACTCTCCTCCCCCTCACCACCTCCTCTCCCCTCACCACTCTCCTCTCCCCACCACTCTCCTCTCCCCCACCACCTCCTCTCCCCTCACCCCTCTCTCCCTCTCCCCCTCACCCTCTCCTCTCCCCCTCACCCTCTCCTCTCCCCTCACCACTCTCCTCACCACCTCCTCCCCCTCACCACCTCCCCCCCACCCTCCTCTCCCCCTCACCTCCTCTCCCTCACCACTCTCTCACCTCTCTCTCTCCCTCACCACCTCCTCTCCCTCACCCACTCTCCTCTCCTCACCACTCTCCCTCTCCCTCACCACCTCCCCTCACCACTCTCCTCTCCCCCTCACCACTCTCCTCTCCCCCTCACCACTCTCTCTCCCTCACCACTCTCCTTCTCCCTCACCCCTCTCTCCCTTCCCCCTCACCCTCTCCTCCCTCAACTCCTCTCTCCCTCACCACTCTCCTCTCCTCACCCTTTCCTCTCCCCCTCACCACTTCCCCTCACCCTTCCCCTCACCACTCTCCTCTCCCCTCACCACTCTCCTTCCTCACCCTCTCTCAAATATTACAATGTGGGGTCTTGTTATCATTCTCTGATCCTAATTATGTTTAGGTTACTATTGGATCCACCGCCATCATTCTTGTCTCTTCCTTCTCTCCTCCTTCTTCCTCTTCCTTCTTCCTTCTCATCTTCTTCGCCCTCCCTCTTCTTCTTCCTTCTCTTCGCTTCCCTTCCTCCCTGTGTGATATAAAGGCAGGGGGGGACCTTATTGTTGATTTCTTCTTCTTCTTCTTCTTCTTCTTCTTCTTCTTCAACATTATCTTTCTTTCTTTCTTTCTTTCTTTCTTTCTTTCTTTCTTTCTTTCTTTCTTCTCTCAGTACGACAGTTTCCTAACATTCTCTAAATAATGTGAACAAAACCAACTCAAAGACAGAATTTTTAGGTTTGGTTAGGTTAGGGTAGGTTAGGTTAGGTTAGGTTTGGTTAGGTTAGGTTTGGTTAGGTTAGGTTAGGTTAGGTTTGGTTAGGTTAGGGTAACAACATCACCTTAACCACACAGCCTAACCACCCACAACCATAACAACATACATGCAACCAACCACTATAGTTATCATTACCTCCTTCACATTCAACATTCTCTCTCTCTCTCTCTCTCACATAAACCTGTTCCTCGATAACACACACACTTACCTGCACTCACACTAATTAACAGGTAAGTTAAGGGAGGAAACACCTGGCTATGATCTACCTTTATCTAGATGGACCAGTTCCTTAATTAGACACTTATTAACATCACTATGGCAATTAACATGTTAGAATGAGGTGGAGCTAAACTGCCACTTATGAACAAGGAAAAACAGAAAAACATATGAGTGGTGTTTGTAAGACGTGTATTGTACCTAACCTAACCTAACCTAATCTAACCACGCTGACAGGAAATAATAATATTAATAATAATAATAAATACAAAATATAATAATAATAATAATAATAATAATAATAATAATAATAATAATAATCCTACCTAGAGTGGTGAACTTTTTTTTAATACGAACGTTTGGGTGACTGGTTCAATGGGCCCTGTCCTAATGGGCCCTATTATAACTTGGGGCCCATTTGACCAGTCATCTATAACAACAACGGGAAATTCTCACGGCTAGGAAATTAAAGGTGTGTGTGTGTGTGTGTGTGTGTGTGTGTGTGTGGTAACTGGCTACAAAACGTGATGATGATGATGATAAAATAGAGGTAGTGGCAGGGTAATGGTAATAGTGGTAATGGTGATTGAGGATGATAGTGGTGGTAGTGGTGACAGTGGTGACAGTGGTGGTAGTGGTGACAGTGGTGGTAGTGGTGGTGGTGGTGGTAGAGGAGGTGGTATGGATAGGTAACCTCCCTCCTTACTCTCATCCTTCCATCCTTCCCTCCACTCCTTACATTCTTCCTTTCTCCCCTCTTCTCCCTCCCTCACCCCTCCCCACAAACCACAGTGCCGGTAGCGTTACACCTTGCGGTCACACCTGTTTGTATGGCTTAATTAACACGTGTCTCTGTCTACCTGTTGTTTCCCCTTACCTGGTGCTTCCTCACCTCTCTCTCTCACCTCTTCCCCCTTTATCCCAGCTGAGAATACTAATAATCTTCTTCTTCCTCCCCCTCCCCATTCTCCCCCTTCCCTCATCTCCCTTCCTTCCTCCTCCTACCCCTCACTAGTACCATAACCCCTCAGTACACACCCCTACCCACCCACTTCCATGTGTGTGTGTGTGTGTGTGTGTGTGTGTGTGTGTGTGTGTGTGTGATCCCTAAAGACATCAATGACACGAGTTTCTTTAGACGACAAATTATATTCTCATAAACAAAAAAATATATATCTTCAATAATTCTCAAAGGTTCGTAAGTTAAAAATTCCTCTTAAGTGCAGATGAAGGAACACGAATAACTATAGTTAACTTAAGATAAATGACAAGAATTACTTTTAAAATTATATTGAAATTCTACTTGAACTAAATTTCGTTCACTTAAAGCCTCTGCAGTTAAGTAAATAGGAACTTTACCTTAATTAGACACTTTCCCTCACCTACAGGTATACTAGGTACTTCCCTCAACACTAACTAGACACTTTCCCTCACCTATACTACACCCCACACTATCCTAGACAACTTTCCCTCACGTAACTAGACATGATCAGTATAAACGTGAGTATCAGGGCGTCACGGTATAAGGTTCCTGAGGGATTAGTGTCCCTGATCGTTGGTTCATCCCGTCCTAAATCCCTTGTCTCCCCGCCTGTCTCCTCCCCCTTTTGTCCTCACGTCATTCATCATTTTGTCTCAGTGAGGAGTGTCTCTCAGCGTGAGGAGTGTCTCTCAGTGAGGGAACAATGACGTGTGTTCCGTTGATTTCGACAAGAGGCAACATGGTGGGTGCGTGTGTTGACCGCGTGTCGCACTCCCATTGGTCGCCTTCATCATGCCACGTGTCGCATTCCCATTGGTCTGTTCATTACGCCACGTGTCGTCATCCCATTGGTCGATCATTACGCTGCGTGATGCCTTCCTATTGGCTCCCCCTACCCCACCTCTCCATCATTACGACCGCGTGTCAGCCTCTTATTGGCACATTATAATCGATTATTTGTTATAGAGACGCGCCATTATCTACCAGAGGGGGCGAGAAGGACAAGGGGAGGATGAATGACAATGGCGTCTATAGGGGTACAATGGCGTTTGAGGAGGGGTGGGGGTCCTGTGCCTGTAAATAACGGGGGAAGAGCCCACCAAGGGCCTCTCATACAAAGGTGGTCTGAGTGGTTTCGTGTCAACAACATGGCGGAGGGAGAGGCTCAGATGAAGAGCAGTACCACCATTATACTGATAACTGGCCCCTCACCCCTTACCCTTCTCCCTTAGCCCTTGATATTAACCCTTCCACCTTAGCCCTACCTCCTCCTACAACCCTTTCCCCTTAGCTCTACCCCCTCCCTCATCCCTTTCCCCTCACCTTACTCAACCATTTACCCTCCTCCCTTACCATTTCCCCTTAACCCTTGGCTTTACTCTCCCTATCCTGGCTTAACCCTTTCCTCTAATTCTTCCCTTAACCATTTCATCTTATCGCCTCGTTTACTCACCCCCTTTCGCTTCTTTTATTCCTCTTCCTCCTTCTTTATTCGTCATCTCTTCTTTCTTTTCTTTCTTTCTTAATAGTTATCATTTTGTATCGTTCTCTCTCTCTCTCTCTCTCTCTCTCTCTCTCTCTCTCTCTCTCTCTCTCTCTCTCTCTCAATCCCTGTTTTCCACGCCTCCCTTCCCTCCCTCTCTTTCATTCATCCCACAAGACCACTTCCCTCCCCTCCCCACCAGGCCACTTCCCTCCCCCTCCCCCACCAGGCTGTCACGTGCATCACAACTTGAAGTGGTGAGAACAACACACCAATTTTTTCATGGTTCCTTGTGCCACCAAACCACTTATTGGCTCTACCTCCCCTCCCCTCTCCCTTTCCCTCCTCCGTCTAGTAGTTTAACCTCCTCCTCCTCCTCCTCCTCCTCCCCCCTCCCTTTACTTCTTTCCTCCTCCCTCTCTCTCCTCCTCTTCTCTCCTTCTCCTCTCCATCACTATATATTAAATCCTCAGTCATTTACACCAACGGTTGATTAAATTCTCCAACGTTTACTCCAACACTGCTTCAACACTTCCTCCAACACTCAGCTTCATCATCATCTTCATCATCATCATCATCACCACGTCACCACCATCACCAGCGTGGGAGGGAGGGGGTGACGGGTGGGGTGACGGGGGGGGGTTATGGGGGGTGGGGGTGAAAGGAGGAGGGAGTCGTCAGATGTCAACACATTTAGTCTATTTGTTCAAGATTATCATTATAATCCCTGTGTTCTCCCCTTCCTCACCCCTCCCCATCTTCTCCCTCTCCTAACTCCTATACCCCCTCCCTCTTCCCTCTAACCCCTTCCCTAACCCCTTCCCCTCTCCAGGCCCACCCCCGCCCCCCGTCAAACACTCAATAAAATGCAAATAATGGTATTTCTTGTGGCCCCAACGACTAGCTTCAAACACCCCGCCCCGCCCCTCCCTGCACCCCATCCCACCCCCACCCCGACTTACACCTCCAAACACCCCCCACCCAGTATGTCACGTCTCCACCCACCTCCACCCGCTCTGGTGTGTGTGTGTGTGTGTGTGCAGGAACAATATCTATGTCAGGTTTCAAAACAATCCATCCATTCCTTCAAGAGTTATCACGTACACACATAAGGACACATCACGGACAAGACGGACACCACGACCTACAAGATTCCCACATGTCCAGGTCTCTCGTTCCGGATTGATATAACAGACGTCATATTTTTTTTTACAGCTGATCACACACACACACACACACACACACACACACCGCCGCGATACAGTGAAGAATAACAGCAAGAGTACAGCGGGGTGCATATAATAGAAATTTTACAGCTAAGAATACAAGTTATTTTAATAGCTTGAGTACATAGTTTAACTGATGAGAGAGACAGATTACAAAGTGCTAAAACAACACACATAAATAATTTAACAGCTCAAGTACAGCAGTTAATAGTACACGTGTCGTTAACAGTTAGAACACAGCGAAGGGAATTCATACTCCGGCTTTTAATCTCGTCATAACAGCAATAGAGTTAATAATAAGAACGACAATGCATTTTTTTTCTTTTATTTATCCTCTAGGGCGAATCATAGCCTCCAGCAGCGTTCTACATTAAGCCTTTGTTTATCTCCGAGCAGCCCTACGTTTATCCTCTCTCCAGGGCCTCGTAAGTATTGTTTACGCTCACTCCAGGGCCTCTAAGTGTTGTTTACGCTCACCCCAGGGCCCCTAAAAGCTATTTATGCGCGCTCCAGGGCCCCTAAACTTTTCTACGCTTATTCCAGGCCCACCAAGTACTGTTTATGCACACTCCAGGGCCCTAAGTGTTGCTTATGCACCCTCCAGGGCCACCAAGTGCTGTTTATGTGACCTCCACGAAGATAAAGTGATGCATATGCGCACTCAAGGGCCTCCAAGGGATTTTTACTCACGCTACAGTGGTGTTTATATACATTCCAGGACGAATAAAGACTATTTATGCTCATACCTGGCCCCAGGGAACCTTCAAGCATACTCAAAGGTCTTCAGGTGGAGTTTATACACATTCCAGGCCTGTAAATAGTCGTTTGTTTACCCCCAAGGCTGTTTTAAGGTTTGTGGGTGGGTTTCGTTTGCCGTGTAATACTTATACTGCCTCTAGGGCTTCTAGGTGGTCTTTGCGCTTACTCTACGGCGTGTAAGTGGTCTTTATGCTTACTCGAGGGCCTCAAAGTGGGTTTTATGCTTACTCTAGGGCCTCTAAGTGGTCTTTACGCTTACTCGAGGGCCTCAAAGTGGGTTTTATGCTTACTCTAGGGCCTCTAAGTGGTCTTTACGCTTACTCGAGGGCCTCAAAGTGGGTTTTATGCTTACTCTAGGGCCTCTAAGTGGTCTTTATACTTACTAGAGGGCCTCAAAGTGGTCTTTACGCTTACTCTAGGGCCTCTAAATCATCTTTATGCTTACTCTAGGGTCTCTATGGTTACGTTTACCAGGGCCTCTAAGTGGTCTTTACGCTTACTCGAGGGCCTCTAAGTGGTCTTTATGCTCCTAGCTCTGTCTTTACGCTTACTCAGGTCTCTAAGTGGTCTAACGCTTACTCGAGGGCCTCTAATCTTTACGCTACCGAGGCCTCTAAGGTCTTATGCTTACTCTAGGGCCTCTAAGTGGTCTTTACGCTTACTCGAGGGCCTCTAAGTGGTCTTTACGCTTACTCGAGGGCCTCTAAGTGGTCTTTACGCTTACTCTAGGGCCCTTAAGCTTGCTCCAGTGGTTTTTGCAGTGTTGGTGTTCGCTCCGGGGCCCATTAACAGGTGTCCATGATCACGCCGGAGTAGTTACCAGTGTTTATGTTTATTAGAGGCAATAAAGCCATCTATCTTCCATCTACCGAGTTACTGGAGCTTGTTACACGACTCTTAATAGGTGAACGTGTAAGCTCCAAGCACTTACACCAGTTTATGCTCATTCCTGGGCCTCTTCCAATGTTTATAGTAACTGGAGGCAACTAAAGTGTTAATTCTAGAGCCCTAAAATCATTATGCTCGCTTCAGGGACAATAAAACACGGTCTGTTGACATGTATTGCAGAGTTTATAAAGAACATTAATGGTTTAACTCGAGCTTTTGAGACCACTAGTTTAAAAGTTTTATTTTTTTTTCTTCTTCACCTCGGACATTCACGCTCTCCGGCTTCATCCACAATAATGCTGACTCAGGGGCCTTTGACGTGTTTATGCTCATTCCCCGGCTCCAGAAGAAATAGTTATGCTTATTCCATGGCACCTAAAATCGCTGTAATTTTGTACTATAGAGTTCTTAAGAGATAGTTTGTGTTCTATACCGAGTTGTCAAGAAAATAGGGAAATATACCGAGTTGTCAAGAAAATAGGGAACTATACCGAGTTGTCAAGAGAATAGGGAAATATACCGAGTTGTGAAGACATTAGGGAAGGTTTTGGATCACCTGAGTAATGTGTTTTCTCCCTCTGATTATTTTACCTGATGATTAAACACCCTAACATTACCTGGGAGGGAGATTAGTGTTAGGTTAGGTTAGCTTAAAGTTTGGGTGGTTAATCGTGAGGTTAGGTTAAGTTATAGTAGGTTAGGTTAAGTTAGATTTGATAAGGTTAGGTTAGGTTAAGATTAGAACAATTAATCTTAAGGTGAAATAAGCTGGGGGACCTAACCTAACCTAACCATGAGGTGATCCAAGGGCCTCTTATGTATTTATGGTACCATTCTAAGTTCCCTAAGGCGTTCACGCTCTCCCCGGGGCCCCTTCCTTGTTTATGTTGACCTCTGGGGCCCATAAGATGTTTGTGCTCCCTACCAGGCCCTAATGACGTTCTTACGCTCGCTCTGGGGGTCTTGGGAAATCATCTACTGTGTTTAGGCTCACTACCTGGGCCTCAGACCGTGTGTATGCTCGCTACCTGGCCCTCAAAAAGTATGTATGCTCGCTACCTGCTCGAAAAATGTGTATGCTCGCTACCTGGCCCTCAAAAGTATGTATGCTCGCTACCTGGCCCGAAAAATGTGTATGCTCACTACCTGCCCTCAAAAGTATGTATGCTCGCTACCTGGCCCGAAAAAATGTGTATGCTCACTACCTGGCCCTCGTATGCTCTACCTGGCCCTCAAAAGTATGTATGCTCGCTACCTGGCAAAGATGTGTATTCTCGCTATCTGAACTCAAAAAGTACGTATGCTCGCTACCTGGCCCTCAAAAAGTATGTATGCTCGCTACCTGGCTCGAAAAAATGTGAATACGCTCACTAACCGGTTGTAAATGTGCCTCTGAAGGATGCTTAGTATCTAAGAATTGTTTACACTAATTCCGGGGCCCCTGGTGCTTCTCCAAATGTGTTTATGCTCGCTCCGGGACTCTCAGAGCAGCTCCAAACCTCTTTGTGTTTGGTGCCGGGCCGCAAAGAAGTGTTTATGCTTGCTGCTTATCCCGCAAAGAGGTGCTTACACTGACTACTTGGCACAAAACAGAGACTCATTCTGCTTGGTGCATACTCTGGGGCCCTTCAGTTATTTATGCTCGCTACCGGGACCCTGAAGAGGTGTTTAATGCACACTACATGGCCCCAACGAGGTGTTTATGCTCACTACCTGGCTCACTACCTGCACTAGAGATACCTATGCTCCGGCTCACTACCTGGGCCCAAAGAGGTGTTTATGCTTGCTCCGGGCCCTTAGAGCAGCTCCATACGCCCTTAACCCCCCAGTGTTGACTTGAGCAGTTTAACATGGCGGCGTCACAACACATCACACGCCTGGCACCGAGATCTGAGGCGGCGGGGAACTTTATTCTTGTGATGGTGATCTTTGGCCCTCACCACCACCTACACATGTGTCAAAGCTGTTAATTTACTGCTGTTAAACATGCCAAACCTATTAATTTACAGCTGTAAGGGATGCCAAAGCTTATAGCTGTGAGGACAATCTTGACGTCATAGATATGTCAGTGAAGATTTTGATGTCATAGATATGGTCTCGTGAATATTTGTTGGGACATTTCTGACGTCATATACACGTCATAGTGTATGTTCTTGACGTCATAAACAAGATATTTATGACGTCAAAGATACGTCAGGGCATTCATGGTGCTGATGGTGTGTCAGTGTGTAGCAGACCAACACCACCACCACACCACCACCACTACCACCACCACCACTACCACCACCACTACCACCACCACTACCACAAACAACTCACCCCCATATCACTGGCTGCATCACATTCTCTATCTCACCTCTTGTGTAACTTCAACTGCTCAAGGCCACGATCCGCTAAACCCTAATTGGTCGTTGGATAATCAGATCGCGTTCCGATTGGCTGACAGGAGATGGTATCGTGGCGTGGTGGCTGCTGTGCTGTGGGTTCGAGACGTCTCCACTCCACCTGGTTTGTAAGGGTTCGATCCCTGTGTCGAAGGTGTAGGTGGAATGAATTATTTATCTTGACGCGCCACCTGCACTCTATATCGTCAGCTCTGGAGAAGGTCATCACTCTAACTTATTCTCGAAAGGACTTAAGGTGAAATTTTCTCCCCCATACGCCTTACTTTAGGGGAGGTGGGGGAGGTGGGGAGGGGGAGGTGGGGGATGGAGAACGCATTTAAACTTATTCTCAAAAATTATCGTAAGTTTAATTCTCCTTACGTTTAATTTACAAACATATTAATTTATTCTCCAAAGTTCTTACTGGTTCACTTAAGTTATGGCGCAAAGATTCTCAAATGGTTCTTGTGTAAAATTATCCTTCAAGACTGATAAGTGACTGGTTTCTTTAAGCTATGAGTCAATGATAAGGGTCAACATGGCGTCAATATAGGACTGAGACTCGACCTGAAACACCTCACCAAGCTGGTGCCTCAGGTGAATTAATTACCTGATAACGGTAACAAATTCTCCATTGTATTGACTACTTGGGGAAATGTCCTTTTATTGGCTGGAAGTTGCAGATCTCTCCGCTGATTGGTTGGCTGGGTCAAGGAGCGATCTAATTGGCTGATAAGAGCAACAAATCTCTCATCTCCCTGGAGGGGTTAAGGTGCGATTTAATTGGTTGACAGGAGGTGCAGATCTCTCATTTGATTGGCCGTTGATGGAGCGATTTATTTGGCTGATAGGCGGAACAGATACCTCGTCTGATTGGCTAGCTGGCCAAAGAGCGACCTAATTGGTCGACAGGCGAAAAAAAATCTTCTGATTGGGCGAAGCGTAGCAGATCTGTAATCTGATTGGGTGAAGCGTAAAAGATCTCTCATCTCATTGGCTAGCTGTTCACGGGTTGATTTAATTGGTTGACAACCGTAAAAGATTTCTCATCTGATTGGGTGACGCGTAGCAGATCTATAATCTGATTGGACGACGCGTATCAGATCCGCAATGCGATAGGATGAGGCGTAACAAATCTCTCATCTCATTGGTTAATGGGGAAACGACTTCACTATGTTGTCATTGGCTGTTGAGGAGGTCACAGGTGAACTGGACGTCAAAAGAAAACATTTAACTGGTCTGACATCATCATAGAGCCTTTAGACTGTATTAAACTGTTGATGGACTGTATATTAGACTGTACGCAATGAGGCACACGAGGCGGGGGCCGACTCGCTTGAATCTTTAGCACCAGTTAGAAGTTCTTGTTCTCTGTGATTGAATTTTAAGCACCGGGTAAAATTATTTGCCCGTCACGCTTCAATTACGTCTCATCACACCGGAGTGTTTTGCTCTCTGGAGTTTGTGACTGGTTGAAGGACTAGCAACACTCTGAATGAACAGTTTATTAGACTGTGTGAGTGGCATTTAAAACGAAAGGGGTTCTAACTGCTTAAATAACTGGATAAATGGATTTGGATACGATGATTTTAACTGGTAGAAGAAATGGACAGACTGTTATTAAACTGGATATTTAGATTGTTAGACTGATGAATTAACTGACGTTTCTGGAAAGACTGTTATTGAACTGATTGTATAGACTGCCTAACTGATGATTTACAAATTACTATTACCGACTGGTTAAAATACAAGTCACATATACAATAAATGATTCATTGATAAATTCCACGAGATGAACCAATGAGATGTGTCCTCCGAACTCACTCTGTTTACCTTTGAGCTTGATTCAGACAAACCAACAGCTGACGTCATCTCTTCACACTCCCCCTTTTGTTTTGTTTGTAATTATGATGTTGCTCTAATGATTAAGGGACTCAGACACAGAACAATATTGCTTTTGATAATTTGAATCAGAACCTGTGTGTGTGTGTGTGTGTGTGTGAGAGAGAGAGAGAATTTAAATACGAGGCATCACTCCCCTAGCAACCGAGCAGCTTGTCTGAGGTCCGATGGTTGCTAGGGAAAGACAGGTCAAGGAAGTGAACTGAACCTTATCGATAGCTCAGTCCTCAAGTACTGACTGTATTTAACTATTAGAGTGTGAGATGTCTAGGGCCTAACTGGTTGTGACTGGCTAAACAAGGTGATTTTCACAGCTGTTAATTTGTTACGGATCTCACTCTTGATTGGTTGTTAGAGTGCGGGCTTAATTGGCTCATTAGGTAACATATTGTAAGATGTGTTAGATCTAGCAGGTGATTGGCTGTGGAGGAACGTGAGTTGATTGGACGATAGTCTTTAAGGGTGTGTGTGTGTGTGTGTGTGTGCGTGTGTGTGTGTGTGTTAGTCACTTCCTCCCCCTCTTCTTCTCCCCTCCTCTTTCTGGTCTCCCCACTTTTCCCCTCTCTCCCCCCCTCCTCCTCCTCAATCCTTCTCTTTAACACGTCTTCCCCCTCTCTTTCTTCTCTTCTTTCCCTTTCAACATCTTTACCTCTCTCTCTTTCTCCATCCCCTTCCTCTCTCTCTCCAACCCCCATCCCTCCCACCTTCCCTCCCCTCCACCACACAAGAATGCCATCAACAGTCCAGTGTAAAATGTGCCTCCCACAAATCTTCCTCTCTCTCTTGTTGTCTCCACCAGCTTCAACACACCCTCACCCCCTCCTCCCTCACCCCTTCCCCTTCCTCCCTCACCCCTCACCCCCCTTCCTCCCTCACCCCCCCCTCCTCCCCTCCCCCTCCCCCTCCCTCACCCCACCAAGGATTCTCAATTTTAAGATATTTTTTTTCTTCTTCTTAAGTTAATAAGATGAACTGACTTTATAATGATGGATTCTCAGAGGATCTTACGTTTATTTTCCCTCTTAACTGATCTTAACTGGGTCCTTAACTGGTGAAGTGTAGGAGGATTCTAACTGGTTCATGGATTCTGTTGACAGTCGAATCCCAAATCTGTTGTAGTAGCGTTAAGTGAGGCAGTTAGATACGCGTCCGGACATTCCTACAGTTCAGATGTAAACAAAGGAATGAGTTTTGGTGAATCCTTGGAGTAAAAAAGAGACACGAGGCTACGAAGATACGGGTTCGTGGGTTCGCGGGTTCGTGGGTTCGTGGGTTCGTTGGTTCGCGGGTTCGTTTATGATCCACAAGGGAGGTGTTAGGAGGGAGTAGCTCCGATCGTTGGGGTTGTTAGTGGAGGTTGAATTGGATGTTTAATGGTGTGTGTGTGTGTGTGTGTGTGTGGTTTACGGCAGGTGTTGTGAGTATTTATGGTGGTGTTGGTTGGGTTGTTGGGTCGTTAGAGGTGGGTATAATGGTCATTATGGTGGTGGTGGTGGGTCTAATTGGTGGTTATGATGGTAGTTAGTGGTGGGTCTAATGGTCGTTATGGTGGTAGTTAGTGGTGGGTATTATGATCGTTATGGTGGTAGTTAGTGGTGAGTCTAATGGTCGTTATCGTCACAACAATACAACTACAATCACAAACCACACACCACTACCACCACTGCCACAATCACCCTAAACCACCACCCACTACCAACCACTACCACTAAACCACCACCATCAACCACTACCACACCACCCTCTTAACACCACAACTACCCAAACTACACACCACTACCACAATCAACCACTACCACAATCACCCCCACTACCAATCTACCCTTCCATACCCCTCACTACCACTACCATCACTACCACAATCGCCGCCACTACCACAATCACAAGCATCAGAGCCAACCGTGTGGCCCGGGCTTGACCCACCACTACCCGGGGCTTAAGGCGAGTGAGCCAGGTGGCCTCAGAGGGGCTCTAGGGAGCTTAAGAGAGCCCGGCCTCAACACGCTACTATGGCGCAATATATCACTACTGACCTACCACTGTTGATCTAACTCTATCTCTATCTCTACCGTGAGAGAGAGAGAGAGAGAGAGAGAGAGAGAGAGAGAGAGAGAGAGAGAGAGAGAGGAACCCACAAATTTATTACTGAAGAAATAAGAAACATGTACAGTGATCAAATAATGTACACTTTAACTTGTACTCAGCGCCAGAAAATGTACTTAATGGCCGTTACTGTACACAAACCTCTTAGTTAAATAAGAAAACAACGCCAGTACGAGCGATCAACAGCGCCTGGCTTTTCCTCCTTTTTATTATACTCCTCCATGATATTTACGCCAGGTTAACGTTCGATCGACTTTTGCTTCTAGTGCCTTTAACTCAACGTCAATATAGGCATTCAGCACTGCCTGGCGTTACCTTCTCCTCCACAATAACAACCGTGTAGAATTTACGCCAGACGATCGTTCGCCTGGCTCTCTGACGACACAGATAAATACCTCCACTAACGACCTCTTCTGCTGCTCTAATATTTCATTTTATGGATAAGAAAACGACCCTTAAACGCTGTGATGGTTAGCTGCTTTCTCCCTCAGTGCCAGGAACCCCCCTTAGTGCCATGACACCCCCCTAGTGCCAGGATCTCGCTTAGTGCCAGAACCCCCTTAGTGCCAGAACCCTTAGTGCCAAAATCCCCTAGTGCCAGAACCCCTTAGTGCCAGGATCTCGCTTAGTGTGCCATGACACCTCCCTTAGTGCCAGGACCACCACCTGAAGAGTAACGACCCGTTTTATGGAGGATCGTTACGCCTCTTTGGTTGGGCGCGTGACCGTTACAACCGTTATAATTTAAACCATTTCAGAAGCCGTCCAAGGAAAAGATCACTTCGCATTAAAGAACTCGTGACCGTTACATCTTAAAAATAAAAGTGTCCGGCGTAACGGTTATAACAACAATACAAAATACCAAAGTTGTTTATTAATACTTTAAATCAAAATTTCAAATCATACCTTTGGGGAGAAACCGTTAAAACCGTTAAAATCTAAACTTATATATTTGTTCCATTACAGTCAACGAGATAAGAAAATACAATACAATTATATAACAAAAATACAATATCCTTCATATTGTATTTGAAAACCTACTTAATACAATGACGAAATTACAAATGGAAAAATGAAATTAAAAAGGGAACATACAGCAATTAGAAAGATAATTACGTCCTTATTATACCTGAAGTTAAAGGTGATTTCTCCAGGACTTTAGGTTTATAAGTCTCAATAGAAAGACTCCAAAACGTTCTTTAAGTAAAACGTGTCTTCTTATGGGCGGCTGTGGGCGGCAGGTGGTGGTGGTGGTTGTGGGTGGTACAGTAGTGGTAGTAGTGGTTGTGGGTGGTAGTAGTAGTGGTGGTTGGTAGTAAGAGTGGTGGTAGTGGTAAGCGGCAAGTGGTAGTGGTGGTAGTAGGTGGTGGTAGTAGTGGTGGTGGTGGTAGTGGTGGTGGTGGTAGTGGTGTTGGCAGGTGGTGGTGGTGGTGGTGGTGGTGGTGGTGGTGACGGTGGTGGACGGCAGGTGGTAGTAATAATGGTGGTGGCAGTGTTGTTGGCAGGTCGTTATCAGCACATTAGGGCAAAAAGCACGTCATCTTCTCACCCATTCCTTAGGTTGAGGGGAGGTAGGGTGAGGAGGGTGAGGCAGGGGTGAGAGAGGTGAGGGGGAGGGGTGAGGCAGGGGTGAGGGAAAGGTAAAGAAAGGGGTGAGGGCGAGATGAGGAGGATGAGGGAGCGGGGATGAGGGCTGGGTTGAGGGCTGGTGGGGAGGGCAGGGAGGGGTGATGGGGGGTGAGGGCTGGGGTGAGGGGAGAATGATGCTAGCTGGCATTTAACTCAACTTATCTGGTAGAGTGACGCGTGCTACCTACCCCGCCCACGTTCACGCCCACACCCGTCCCTCACCTATTTAACACCCACTCCTCCACCCACGCCCACACCCGGTTCTCACATCACCATCCGCCCACACCCGTTCCCTACCACCTTCTTTATCTCCCCCACCAAGGTATCATGAGTTCGTGACCGTTAAAAACCGTTATAATTTTAAAATTCAAATCAGAATTTTTGGGTACGAATGTCTAGCAAATTCTCCCTTAACTTTCTCCCCCCACACACTTATCATTCAAATACCCTCCCCCCCTATTATCATCCATCCATCCACTCCTTATCGTCTACCTACCACCCATCCACATCTATCCACCCTCATCCACCCACAAGCCTCCGCCCAGTACGCCAACAACTCCTCCACCCGCCCATTCTTCCTTAGTCTTTCACTGTCTTAAACCTTCATTCTTTTCCACACTTGTCACGCCCACGTATTTAACACCTACTGTACACCCACACGTGTCACGCCCACATAACTAACACCTACGCCCACACTTGTCACGCCCACCCAACTGACGTCTCAATCTGGTCAGAGAGGATAAGAGCAGCAGCAACAGTAGGATGGAGGGTTGGTCACACACACACACACACACACACACACACACACACACACACACACACACACACACACAGGTCCACGCCCCGTAAATCACTGTAACGCTCATCTCCCTCTGACATTTGGCACCCCAGCCGCCACCCTCAGCCAGTCACAGCCGCCACCGCCAGCCAGTCCCAGCCGCCACCGCCAGCCACTACACCACCGCCACCAGCCATCGTAACCAAGTCACGCTGTGCCGCCATTACTACAACAACTACTATCTATTGTGACGCTTGCTGATATTGTGTCGCCACCGCCAGTAACTGTGCCACCAGTCGCCATTGCCGTTAGCTGATACTGTCCCATCGCTGCCAAATGATACGGTGCCGCTGCCGCTGTCAGCCAATGTGCCGCCAGCCGTCCCCGTCAGCAGACACTGTGCCGCCAACACTGTAACTCCCATCTGCTGTGCCGCCTGCCGCCGCCCCTCCACCAGCCGTATTATGGCATGTGTCGGCGACATGGGCGACAACAGTCACAACGACAGATCACCACAGCGACGACTCGAGTGTCAACAATTTCTTTGGCGCGGGAAGCTTATGGGGTGATGCATCACTTGAATTTACGCGGGAAAATTACGAGGCGACGCATCTTTTGAATTTACGCCACGGGGAATTTGGCTTCTTTACGCGGGAAGCTTGTGGGAGGTATAAATACATATTTTACTTGAGAGATGACATCCTTTGACTTCTTCATCGGGGAAACTTATGAGGTTATGAACCTTTTGGCTTCTTTCATGTCAGGGAAAATATATAAGACAGTCCATATTGTTGACTTCACTAGGAGGGAAAAATGAGGTGATGATATATTAAGACTTCTTTCATGTACACTTTCCCGTCTTTACTCACGGTGGAGGGAAAATTGTGAGGCGATTCATCTCTTAAACATAAACAGTTCAAAATACATAGCGATCTATCTTCCCTTTCCTTTAACGCGGGAAATTTACGAGGCGCGGCATTATTTGAATAAGCGCGGGAAACACATGATATATCTATTGACTTCTGTTGCCGACGAAATAAATAAACACACTACACATTCTGACTTACTTCATGCGAGGAAATCTGAAATTGATTCGTCTCTCTGAATATACTTTAGCGCGGGGTGGGGAAAGTTATGGGAGCAATATATCGTTTGACTTGTTCTGTGCGCGGGAAAATTTGTTTGTGATTTGATTCATTTTGCGCGGGAAACTTTATTTATGTTTTGATTTTGATTCTTTTGCGCGGGAAATTTATTAGGCGGAACACCTTTTGTGATATTTGATTCTTCCATTTGCTTCTATTAGTATATTCTCTCTCTCTCTCTCTCTCTCTCTCTCTCTCTCTCTCTCTCTCTCTCTCTCTTATATGCCTGTCTGTCTGTCTGTCTGCATCTCTTATTCTCTCCATCCTTCCTTTTCTCCTTTATGTCAACGTACATCATCAGTTCTCTCTTTCTCCCCTTCTTTTCTGTCTGTTTATCTGTATCTCATTTATTCCTCTTTCTCTTCCTCCATCTTCTCCCCCCCCCACGATATCTCTTTCTTCCCTTTCTCTCCCTATCTATCCCCCCTTCCCTCTCCCACCTCCTACATTCCACCCTAACTCTTCCTCTCTCCCACTCATTCCTTCCTCCCTCTTCCCTCCCTTCCTTCCATCCTCTCTCCCACTCGCTCTCATCCTCCCTCTTCCCTCCCTTCCTCTCTCCCACTCACTCTCTTACCCCCTCTTCCCTCCCTTCCTTCCTTCCTCTTCATCCCCTCCGCCGGTAACAAGCTCGGACAGACATACAGACAGATGAAGGCACCTTAATAGTGGTCACAAACACCTCTAGGGGTGACGAATTGTTCCGCTGATTCTACACCTCATTATCGGGTGCCAGATGCCAAGGGGGGAGGGGGCGAGGAGTGCCACTGCCGAGCGGTAGGGGGGGGGAGGGGTGAGTCTGAGGGAAAGGTGCCAAGATTTAGGGGGAAGAGAGTGAGGAAGGAGAGAGGAAGAGAAGGAAGGAGAGGAAGAAGGAGGGAGGAGAAAGATGAAGGTGAGGTAAGAAAGAGAGAGGAGGAGGGAGGAAGAGAGTTGGAGGGGAGATGAGGGAGGAGAGAAAGACACTTGGAGGGGGGAGATGAGGGAGGAGAGTGTTGGAGGGGGTTGAGATCAGAGAGAGGTTAAGGGTTATTGTAAGGGAGAGGAAAGGGGGCAAGTGCCAGGAGAAGAGAGTAAATGGTGCCAAAATCTAGAGAGTAAGGGAAGAAGTGCCAGTCTTAAGGGGGTAAGGAAGAGATAATGGGTAGGTAAAGGGAAGTAATGCCAATAATAAGGGTAGGGTGAGAGCGAGGGGGAGGGGGCACAAACACTAAGGAGAGGTGTCAATGAGAACAGAGGAAGAGGGAAGGAAAGGGTGAGGGAGGATGGAGAGAAAAAGGAAGGAGGGAGTTGGAGGAGGGAGGAGTGTCAAGGGGCTGGGGGGGAGAGGTGGTACTGCCAAGGGGAAAGAGAGGACATGAGTGCCAAAGGGCGAGAAGGGGTGGGAGAGAGAGTGCCAAGGGGGGAAGGTGCCAACACTTGTGAGAGAGAGAGAAAGGGGAGGCGGAGGAAAGGAGGGAGGGAGGAAGGAAGGAAGGAGAGAGAGAGAGAGAGAGATTAAGGATTGACTAACAGTGAGGGGTCCGAAGAAGAAGAAGAAGAAGAAGATGAAGATGAAGAAGAGAAGAAGAGAAGGAGGAGAAGGAGAAAAGGAGGAGAAGAGGTGCCAACAGGAAGCTCCCTCATCCCCCCCTCCCCGGCGTGTGACAAGTGAGGAAGGTGAATGAGGTGAGGGGTGAGAGGTAAGGTAACCTGAGTAGGAAGATGACCCAAGTGACAGAGAGAGAGAGAGAGAGAGAGAGAGAGAGAGACAGAAGACAGACGAAAATTACATAGAAAAGAGAGATAAACAGAGAGACAGAGAACTAGAAAAAGACAAAGGCAAAGATAAAGATGAAGGAAGGAAGAAAAAGAGAGAGAAAAAGAGAGAGAAAGAGAGAGAGAGAGAGAGTCAGCCGTGAGTCACTAGCAGCACAGTATGAGTCACTCACAAATTACATCACACAAGACTCACAGTAAAGGCCAGTCACATGATTAAGACGTTGGCGATGATAAAGGAGGAGGAGGGGGAGGAGAAGAAGGGGAGGAGGGGGGTAGGAGAAGAAGGGGGAGGAGGGGGGAAGGAGAAGGAGGAGGAGGAGGAGAGACGGAATAATAATAATAATAATAATAATAATAATAATAATAATAATAATAATAATAATAATAATAATAATAATGATGTCAGGTAGATTAGGGACTTTACTGAATGTCAAGAGAAGAGAGAGAAGAGTGCCAGGGTGTGTCAGAGGGAGTCAGGGAGTGCCAGGGTGTGTCAGAGGGTGCCAGTGGGAGGGTCAGGGTATGTCAGGGTGTGTCAGGGTGTGTCAGAAGGTGCCAGTGGGAGGGTCAGGGTGTGTTAGGGTGTGTCAGAGGGAGTCAGGGTATGTCAGGGTGCGTCAGAGGGTGCCAGAGTGAGTGTCAGGGTGTGTCAGAGTCAAGGGAGAGAAAGGGGAGAGATTCAGGGGTAAGGAAGGGGGAGGGGGGGGTGTGAGACAGCTGGGCAGGGAAGGGAGAGCAGGGAGGGGAAGAGGGAGAAGGGGGGAGGGAGGAGAAAGAAGGAGGGAAGAGAGAGGAAGAAGGAGAGGGAAGGGAGACGAGAGAAGGGAGAAGAGGAAGAGAATGAAGAGGAGGAGGAGGAGGAAGAGAAGGCAGAGGAGAGGGAGGGGAAGACGCAAATAAACACGACCATAAGTACAGAAATTAATAACCACAGAGAAAGAGTATACCGCCCCACGGCCTTTCCTTACTATATTATGTTCCTGGAGGAGCTACTTGACGTTACTTAAAGTGTTACAAGCACCAATCACAGCGTCTATGCACAGGAAATCACGTGACTATAAATCCACCAATCAGAGAGCTTTAGAGCCTTACCTGTCCTTTCGCCTTCTATTTACAAATAAACGGACAAACAAACAAACAAATAAAAGAAAGAGAGAAGCATCTGTTTTATCTTAAGGCTATCAAGTATTAACAAGGCTAATACATTATGGCCTCCTAACTCCAACCTCACAATTCCTCTTCAGTGTGTGTGTGTGTGTGTGTGTGTGTGTGTGTGTGTGTGTGTGTGTGTGTGTGTGTGTGTGTGTGTGTGACCTTCCCCAACACATCAATATTTATATACAAGTGTCATAACTCACACAAGACATCTCCCTCCCTGCCATGGGTGTTAAGGATCATACCTACAGGACAGACACACACACACACACACACACACACACACACCTCAAGGACATACCTCTAAGATAAGTGATAATATATCGTCCTTGAGGGGGGAGTTTTATCGTCCGTTGTTATATTAAAGAAACTCCGACGTTCTAGTGAAAGACATGTTGGCGTGTCCAGGCAAATATCACCCGCCTCTAATAGCATTAGTGGGTAGGATTGGATGCCAATCTGGACAACAACAACAGAGTATCAGCGGGTGGACCGTCAGGCTGGTGACACAGGTTCTGATCCGCCTCCCAAAGGATTAATGTGCGACTGGATCCTCCCCGCAGATAACGTCAATAGAGGCCGGGGCGTTGTTGTGCCTCCACCTTGTTCGACCACCAACACAATGAACCAGCATTATGAAGCACCGAACTAGCCACCGTGTTCGTATTTCATTCTTGTTTGACCACCAATATCATGAAGCAACATAATGACTCATCGGTGTGTGTGTGTGTTGGTGCTTCACTCCTGTACCAATGGGTGTCGCTGCTTCACTGATGTTCGACCACCAACACACTGAACCAACACCACGAGCCACTGGACAGGACTGCTTCACCAACACTCACAATGATCCAACACAGTGAAACAGTAGATCGAACCAGTGAGAGATAGATAGAGAGAAGGGTTGGATAGGGTGAAAAAGAGAGTGAGAGAGAAGGGTCGGGTGTGAGATAGAGAAAGAGTGTGTGTGTGTGTGTGTGTGTGTGTGTGTGTGTGTGTGTGGGTTCCTCAGTCTCACTTTTCTTTACTGTTGACAATTTTGATCAACTACATCCGCCCCGCAGTTCAAGGAATTCGAGTTACAGCCGAGATGCGGGCGTGTGTGTGACGTTACGAAGGCATGGGCGTGTTATATGGGCGTGTGTATGTGACGTTGCGAGGGTATGGGCGTGTGTGTAACAATACGAGGGCGTGGACGTGTTATAAGGTTGTTATGTGGGCATGGGCGTATTGTGTGGGAGGATGTGTGACGTTACGATGGCGTGGGTGTGTTACGGGAACCTTTATGGACGTCAAGGATCATAACACACTAGAGGACGTCACAGTGTTGCAAGAGAATCACGAATCAGTGTTACATCATGTTACGGTCCTTGTGTTAAACGTTACGATCGACCAAAATGTTAAGAGGCGTTACGTGACGGCAAAGAAAACCCCAGCATCCCAACTCTACCTCACGTTACATTTCTTACCCGTCACAAAAACGTCACAGGAATGCCGAAGAAGAGTACGCGTCACAATGTTACAGGGGGGGGGGGGGGGGGATTGAAGGGCCTTCTTTAGACGTCAAAGGCCACAAAAACGTTACCAAGGACACCGGGGTAGTCACAGAGCATCACGGGGAAGTCACGCGTCACAGTGTTACGGGGCGTGACGGGGCAGCGGTGGCGACTTGTGAACTGGTGCTCGACCCAGAGTTAATTTACAACAAATGTGTGAGGGAGGGAGGGAGGGAGGAGGGAGGAGTCAGGGAGGGAGGAGTGGAGCCCCCAGCTTGGTCTAGATGATGCCTGAGGGGGGGAGGAGAGGGAAGGAGAGGGGAGGGAGGGAAGATGTGAGGAACAGAGGGAAGGGGAGGGGAGGGGGAGACAAGAAGAGAAGGTGAGAGCGAGGGGAGGAGAGGGAAGGAGAGGTGGGGAAGAGGGGAAGATGAGGGGAGATGAGGGGAGGAGAGGGGAGAGAGGAGATGTGGGGGGGAAGCAGAGGATTAAAGCTGAAGGAAGGAAATGGGGAGATGAGGGAAGGAGATAGGAAGAGGGGGAAGAGAAGGAAAGAAAAGTGAAAAGGAAGGGGTGAGGAAAAGGAGAAGTAAGGGGGAAGGTCTAAACGGAGGAAAAGAAAGGGGAGAAAGGGAAGGGGAGGGCTACGAAAGGGGAGAGAGAGGAAGAGGGAAGGAGGAGGAGGAAGGAGGAGGAGGTAAGAGGGAGAGGGAAGTGGGGGGACAAGCCAAGAAACGGAGCTGTGACCTTTTCCTGTGTTGGGAAGTGGGTAACCACGGCATGGTGGCCCCTCACTGTGGTTAGGAAGGGGAGAGAGAGAGAGAGAGAGAGAGAGAGAGAGAGAGAGAGAGAGAGAGAGAGAGAGAGAGAGAGAGAGAGAGAGAGAGAGAAATTCTCTAAATTCCTAAACGTTAATACTACAGTGGCTAGTTTATCGTGCATCCCATACTTCCCCTGTGAGTGCCAGAAGACGACATAGACGAGATCACTAAGGGTCATTACCACACCCTTAAAGATCATGTCGTGGCACTTAACACTATAACATATCTTTACTCAGTAGTCGAGTCTTTACTGCCAGAAATACTTACACATACATACATACATACATACATACATACATACATACATACATACATACTGGACAAACGAATCAATCATTACCTCTTTATACTTCTCTAACTACTTGGAGGGCTGTAGAGTATAAACAATAGGAAACAGTAACTGCCCCGTTAGTGTCTCTCGTCAACAGGGCCGTTTATCACCCCTGAACCACAATAATACCACTTGTATCCCTCCTACAGGCGGTGTTGAGAGGTGCCACCACTATCTCATACAGTGAAAGTTTGATTTAATGGACTGTAGGGAGAGAGGAAAGTCCTAACCTAACCTAACCTCAACCTAAAGTAACCTAACATAAGCTAACCTAACCTGAACTAACCTAACCTAACCTGAACTAACCTAACCTAACCTAACCTAACCTCAACCCAAAATAACCGAACATAACCAACCCAACCTGAACTAACCTAATAACCTAACTAACCTAACCCAACCCCCAACCCAAAATAACCCAACATACCCAACCCACCTCAACTAACCTAACCTAACCTAACCTCAACCCAAAAATAACATAACCCAACCTAACCAAAACCAAACCAAAACCTAACCTAATCCCTCCAGGTATTTAATCATCAGGTGAAATAAATTAAGCCAGATGAGGTGGGGGGGGCGCTATCCTCAGGTGACCGGTTCCTACACCACAGAACCTGCATGGGATGAGCAAATGCGAAGTGTTGAAGACAGCGTGAAGTGTTGAAGACAGCGTGAAGTGTTGAAGACAGCGTGAAGTGTTGAAGACAGCGTGAAGTGTTGAAGATAGCGTGAAGTGTTGAAGACAGCGTGAAGTGTTGAAGATAGCGGAAGTGTTGAAGACAGCGTGAAGTGTTGAAGATAGCGTGAAGTGTTGAAGACAGCGTGAAGTGTTGAAGATAGCGTGAAGTGTTGAAGACAGCGTGAAGTGTTGAAGACAGCGTGAAGTGTTGAAGATAGCGTGAAGTGCAGAAGACAGCGTGAAGTGTTG
Source organism: Homarus americanus (assembly GCF_018991925.1). Lineage (NCBI taxonomy): Eukaryota > Metazoa > Arthropoda > Malacostraca > Decapoda > Nephropidae > Homarus > Homarus americanus. The sequence continues at coordinate 8,998,899 of NW_024712526.1, read as the reverse complement.
AAGATAGCGTGAAGTGTTGAAGACAGCGTGAAGTGTTGAAGACAGCGTGAAGTGTTGAAGACAGCGTGAAGTGTTGAAGACAGTGAAGTGTTGAAGATAGCGTGAAGTGTTGAAGACAGCGTGAAGTGTTGAAGATAGCGTGAAGTGTTGAAGACAGCGTGAAGTGTTGAAGATAGCGTGAAGTGTTGAAGACAGCGTGAAGTGTTGAAGACAGCGTGAAGTGTTGAAGACAGCGTGAAGTGTTGAAGACAGCGTGAAGTGTTGAAGATAGCGTGAAGTGTTGAAGACAGCGTGAAGTGTTGAAGACAGCGTGAAGTGTTGAAGACAGCGTGAAGTGTTGAAGACAGCGTGAAGTGTTGAAGACAGCGTGAAGTGTTGAAGACAGCGTGAAGTGTTGAAGCGTGAAGTGTTGAAGACGCGTGAAGTGTTGAAGAAGCGTGAAGTGTTGAAGACAGCGAAGTGTTGAAGCAAGATAGCGTGAAGTGTTGAAGACAGCGTGAAGTGTTGAAGACAGCGTGAAGTGTTGAAGACAGCGTGAAGTGTTGAAGACAGCGTGAAGTGTTGAAGATAGCGTGAAGTGTTGAAGACAGCGTGAAGTGTTGAAGATAGCGTGAAGTGTTGAAGACAGCGTGAAGTGTTGAAGACAGCGTGAAGTGTTGAAGATAGCGTGAAGTGTTGAAGGCAGCGTGAAGTGTTGAAGATAGCGTGAAGTGTTGAAGACAGCGTGAAGTGTTGAAGATACGTGAAGTGTTGAAGACAGCGAAGTGTTGAAGATAGCGTGAAGTGTTGAAGACAGCGTGAAGTGTTGAAGACAGTAAGTGTGGACAGCGTGAAGTGTTGAAGACAGCGTGAAGTGTTGAAGATAGCGTGAAGTGTTGAAGACAGCGTGAAGTGTTGAAGATAGTGAAGTGTTGAAGACAGCGTGAAGTGTTGAAGATAGCGTGAAGTGTTGAAGACAGCGTGAAGTGTTGAAGATAGCGTGAAGTGTTGAAGATAGCGTGAAGTGTTGAAGATAGCGTGAAGTGTTGAAGACAGCGTGAAGTGTTGAAGATAGCGTGAAGTGTTGAAGACAGCGTGAAGTGTTGAAGACAGCGTGAAGTGTTGAAGATAGCGTGAAGTGTTGAAGACAGCGTGAAGTGTTGAAGACAGCGTGAAGTGTTGAAGACAGTGTGAAGTGTTGAAGATAGCGTGAAGTGTTGAAGACAGCGTGAAGTGTTAGAGACAGCGTGAAGTGTTGAAGACAGCGTGAAGTGTTGAAGACAGCGTGAAGTGCTGAAGGCAGTGAAGTGTTGAAGACAGCGTGAAGTGTTGAAGACAGCGTGAAGTGTTAGAGACAGCGTGAAGTGTTGAAGACAGCGTGAAGTGTTGAAGACAGCGTGAAGTGTTGAAGACAGCGTGAAGTGTTGAAGACAGCGAAGTGTTGAAGACAGCGTGAAGTGTTAGACAGCGTGAAGTGTTGAAGACAGCGTGAAGTGTTGAGACAGCGTGAAGTGTTGAAGATAGCGTGAAGTGTTGAAGACAGCGTGAAGTGTTGAAGATAGCGTGAAGTGTTGAAGACAGCGTGAAGTGTTGAAGACAGCGTGAAGTGTTAGAGACAGCGTGAAGTGTTGAAGACAGCGTGAAGTGTTGAGACAGCGTAAGTGTTGAAGACAGCGTGAAGTGTTGAAGACAGCGTGAAGTGTTGAAGATAGCGTGAAGTGTTGAGAGACAGCGTGAAGTGTTGAAGACAGCGTGAAGTGTTGGAGACAGCGTGAAGTGTTGAAGATAGCGAAGGGTTGAAGACAGCGTGAAGTGTTGAAGAAGCGTGAAGTGTTGAAGACAGCGTGAAGTGTTGAAGACAGCGTGAAGTGTTAGAGACAGCGTGAAGTGTTGAAGACAGCGTGAAGTGTTGGAGAAGCGTGAAGTGTTGAAGACAGCGTGAAGTGTTAGAGACAGCGTGAAGTGTTGAAGACAGCGTGAAGTGTTGAAGACAGCGTGAAGTGTTGAAGACAGCGTGAAGTGTTGAAGACAGCGTGAAGTGTTGAAGACAGCGTGAAGTGTTAGAGACAGCGTGAAGTGTTGAAGACAGCGTGAAGTGTTGAAGGCAGCGTGAAGTGTTGAAGATAGCGTGAAGTGTTGAAGACAGCTGAAGTGTTGAAGACAGCGAAGGTGGATAGGAAGTGTTGAAGACAGCGTGAAGTGTTGAAGACAGCGTGAAGTGTTGAAGACAGCGTGAAGTGTTGAAGATAGCGTGAAGTGTTGAAGACAGCGTGAAGTGTTGAAGACAGCGTGAAGTGTTAGAGATGCGTGAAGTGTTGAAGACAGCGTGAAGTGTTGAGACACGTGAAGTGTTAGAGACAGCGTGAAGTGTTGAAGACAGCGTGAAGTGTTGAAGACAGCGTGAAGTGTTGAAGACAGCGTGAAGTGTTGAAGGCAGCGTGAAGTGTTGAAGGCAGCGTGAAGTGTTGAAGGCAGCGTGAAGAAGGGAAGAGAGCGTGAAGAATGGGGGAAGATGATGATGAAGAAATAGATAAGAAGATGAGATAAAGAAAAGGTGAGGGGAGGGAGAAGTGAGAGAAGGAGAAGAGAGAGAGGGGGATGATGAGAGGAAAAACAAGACAGATTGAAGGAAGAGGAGATAAAGAGGGAGACGAAAGGGGAAGAGAGGAAAAAGGAGAGAGGGGCAGAGGGAAAGGAGGGGAGAGAAAGAGAATGGGAGAGAGAGAGAGAAGTGAAAATAGTGAATACAGAATCGGTAAGGAAGAGGGTGGGATGCAGGAACTGAAAGAGAGAGAGAGAGAGAGAGAGAGAGAGAGAGAGGCAGGAAGAAGAGTGTAGAAAGGGGGAGGAGGAAAAAGGACAAAAAAGAGGAACTGGGCAAGAAGAAGAAGAAGAGGAGGAGGAGGAGGAGGTGGGAATATAGAGGGCGGGAGAGGTAAGTGAGGGGTTGGGAATGAAAGAAGACTTGGGGAGGGGCGGAAAGGGGGTGGTGGAAAGGAGGAGAGGAGGAAGAGGAGGACAAAGGAAGGAGGAGGAGACTGAAATGGGATAAGAAAGGTGAAGAAGGAAGGGAAGAAACTGTAGCCAATAACAACGTCTTAATTATTGTTGTAGAAGGGAGGAGGGAGGAGAGGGGAGGGTGAAGGGAGGAGGAGGGAGGGAGAGGAGGAGGAGGGAAGGAGGGAGGAGAAGAAGGGAGGGAGGAGGGTAAGACTGTGAATAAGGGATAGAGAGGAGGGAGAAAAGAACTAAGGAGGAAACGGGAAGGAAGAAGAGGAAGAGGAAGAGGGAGGAAGAGATAAGGGAGAAGGAAAGAGTAATAGAGATAATAGTAATAATAATAATAATAATAATAATAACAACAACAACAACAACCTCGCCTTCATACCCCCCGTTGACATGTAAAGAGAAATTATCCGCTTCATACATCACCATCACTACACTTTATTATTATTATCTACACTATATCCAGTTCACTATCAGACTCACGAGGCAAGACACGCACCATCATTTAAACCAAAGCGACGTCTGATATTAACCTCACGAGACATTTAAAGGTAGGAGATATATTTTGTCAACGCGTAATCTTGTGGGATCATTTAGGTAAAGGAAGATCTTATTTTTACCTGTTAATTACCTGAGTTTTATACAGGAAAAAAATTGCTAGAAGTACTAATTTTATTTTATTTTTTCCTCTGGCTAAAATCTGATAAAAAAAAAAGGTTAATGTGATTTTTGTTAAGTTGTGTTAAGGATGAATTTAATATAGATTGGATGAATGTTTATTAATTTGGGTAGTTAATGTTCCTCAAAGGTAAGGTTTGATTAGGTTAATTTAGGTTAGGTTAGATTGGGTTAGGTTAGGTTAAGTTAGCATTAGAGCGTTTAATCTAAAATACAATAAACTCAGGAAACTAATAATAATAATTAACCTTCAAATACCTCAAAAATCTTTATACACCTGATAAAATAAACCTTATCACATGTATCTTAATTAAACTCTAAGTGTATCTCTATATCCATTGTACCACTCCTCACAGTACCTGTCCATCGCCTCGTTTACCTTAATGATTTACAACACACGTCGTCACCCACCTTGATCACCACGCACAGCCTCCACAAAGCTCCCCCCCTCCTCCTACCTGTGCAAGCCAGACTAGATCTTATAAAATTCTCCTAAAGTCGTAATAAACCATGACCAACCCCCCCCCCTCGTACCTCAAGAGAATATACCTGCCCGAGTGTGTCTCTAACTCAGCCACACATGAAAGCATCGAAATGGAAATAAAAAGAGATAATTATAATATATTTGAAAATAATGAGCAAGTCGTAAAGTACAATTATGTGTATCTCAAAATAATGGGACATCTAATTAAGTGTTTCGAAATCTGAAATGTCAACAGAGTTTAGCCGGTTTATGTCTTTAATATAATCTCTTAACTACTTCACGACAATAAAAGACATCAAATAACTTACCAGTGTATAGACATAATTAAATATTCGTAAGATAATAAAACATAATATGAAAAATGGTAAAGTTCCCGCTGTGGCATTTTTTTTAGAAGTATGTATTAACGACAAACCTTCAGTGAATTAAAGGCCACAAAGTTATTAATATATTTCTATTTCTCTAATTCAAGCTTGGGAGGAAACATCAAAGCACATATGATAAATTGTCTTTGAAAATAGTGAAGCATTGATAAGATACTGTACACTGAACTTATAAAAAAAGCACACACACTGAATCCCTCTCCTGAGCTTTTGATAGACCAGGTCCTGTCAACAACACCCACAGGAATACAAGCCCCGAAGACATTAAATAAGTAAAAATTTCCTTAATTCACGTTTACGAGAAGCTCAGAACATATACGAAAATAATGAGACAGCTGAGAGATACAATATGTCTGAGAATAATGAGACACCCACACAGTTTTCCACAGTTTGCAGTGTCAACAAACTTCACAGGAACATAAGCTCGACTCAAGTCATCTTTCCCGCCATTTGCGTCACGCGCGTCTGATAAAAAAAAAATCAAGAGAAATTTCTTCAACATTGACAAAGATGAAATATTTACTTTCTGATATATTAGCAGTTCCGCCACAATGATTCCTGTAGTAAATGCTATAAATTCGGAGTATAGTTACTTAGAACACTTTATTTTAATCGTCGACTTTCCTAACAAAGCCTCACTGAAGGTAGACAAGATGTTGTTCTTCTTCTTTTGGCGCAAAAAATCATTGTTTATCTTTTTTTAGCGTGAAAAACATTATTGTTATATTTGGCGCCACACTACTTCTCTATAAGTTAATGCTATAAATACAACACTTAAATTACTTACAATACTTTATATCATCATTAGCATACTTATAAAAAAGCAATGAAGTGTATACGGACCATTGTTGTTGTTGTTGTTTAGACGTGACAGTCAACACACAGTGCCAAGTGAGGGTGCCTGTCAACTGCTAATTTATTATACATTAAAGAAAGTGTGAAGGCTATTGTAGTGAGAGGTTTATGGCCAGTGTATTGAAAGACTTGGGCCACTGTGGAGAAAAATATTATTATGGCCAATATATTTAAAGCATTATGGCTATTGTGTGTGTGTGTGTGTGTGTGTGTGTGTGTGTGTGTGTGTGTGTGTGTGTGTTTGTGTGTGTGTGTGTGTGTATAGGGTCAATGAACACCTAATGAGACTCTCTATTTTACCAATACTTTTAGCCTCACGATCAAGAAAGACTTCCCAGTATAACAATTAGCGAAAAAACTCCCCAATTTCAAGGAGGAGGCGACGACGGCGGTAAAGAAAATGTTCCGTGGTTCATCAGCCGCTCTGCCACCACCTACAGTAAATCCTTCCTGCCCTCCTGGTGCTGTTAGAGGTCACAAGAAGAAATATATTGAGCTTCAGAACAGCGCTTTTCTTTTATTTTTTGTATAATTTCTTCATTTAAGTTCCCCCAAAAAAAAACAAATCTTAATACTGATTTTGTTTTGTCAATGAAAGAGTAAAATATAAACAACAACAACAACATATAACAGAAAATATGGAATAAAGACCAGGTCCAAGATTCAGAGTCAAGTAGGTAGATCAGCCAGTCAACACAACCCAGCAAACCAACGTCCCCCAAAAAAATAAAAAATAAAAAATAAAAGATTCTGCAATTTAGTTTTCAAGAATGGTTGAGCGAAAAGAAATTTGAAAAATATAAATAGTCTACAATATTGATTTGAAAACGATGGCTGTAGTTGCATCATTAATCACAACACATAATTTATCTTAGTTTCCCCATTAAAAGAAAATCCACATAATTCATTTACAATTTGAAGGAAGATGGCAAAGAAAACGGCTCTTGGTAAAATTTTCATAACAAAGTACTAATAATATTCTCATGGCTCTTATTACCTTTCAAATCACACACACACACACACACACACACACACACACAAGATCGAGTAATTGCGGTTCAACATCAGATAATTTCTCAAGTTTCCCCTAAAAGAAAACTTGGTATTTCAAAGAAGGTGGTACAGAAAACGGGTCTCGGTTCAACGCTCGCCACACAGCACTCGATGACTCCATTACTGCGCTGGTCCAGTTTTTACTCCCTGGCTCTCGAGTTTCCACCGCCGGCGTATAATTAATCGGCCGACCCGATGTCTTGCCGATACGACACGACACCCAGGGCGGCGGATCCCTCAGTGTCGCGGCTATCGTTCACCGACACTCTGCATAAAGGTTCGACACCCACAAGCTATAGCTAGCTATTTGGTGGAACCCACGCGTTTGAGGGTATGGTGTGTGCTGAACCCACGCGTTTGAGGGTATGGTCATGAACCCATGCTTTTGTTGGACCCACGCGTTTGGGGGTATAGTGAGTGTTGAACCCACGCTGGTGTTGAATCTTTACATTTTGAGGATATGGTATGTGCCGAACCCACACGTTTCAGGGATTGGGGTGTATCCAACCCACGCCATTGAAGTTATGGTGAGTGATCAACCCACGCTTGTGTTAAATCCACGCCTTTGGGGGGCATAGTGTTCTGAACCCACGCGTATGAGGTTACAGTGCGTCCTGATTGGTACCAGACTTCCATGGTCTACGCTGATTGGTTGGTTGTAATTAAGAATTGACAGTCACTCTCTATTTATCGAAATCCACGCAAATGAGGGCACTGTAATCACCATGACGTCCACTCATTGGCTATCTCCCACCTTGCTATTATGGCGGAATCCACGCGTATGAGGGTAGTGCTCGACCTGATAACCACTTTCTCACATACCCGCATACGAGTGGATTTTGTTTTCAAATATAGGATTTACAATTATACTATTAGGAATTTAGATTTTGAATATATAAGCCTATACTATATGGGATTGGTATATTATGTTATAAAGTTAATTATTATATTTATCTTTGTATTTGTGATAATTTATATATGTCGTTGGTATTATTATTATTATTATTATTATTATTGTTATTATTATTATTGTTGTTGTTGTTGTTGTTGCTATTGTTGTTGATAGTATCATGAGTTGCAATATCAAAATAATAATAATAATAATAATAATAACAATAATAACAAAAACTATTATTATTATTATCATTATCATCATCATCATCAGTATTAGTATTACCATCAGCCGTGTAGACAAACACACACTCAACACAACACTGACAGACACACTCAAGTGCATAACGTAAGATCACACCTCATACTTAGGGATCCAAGCTACTTAAAGGAAGATTTAGGATCCTATGACACAAGTGGGGGAGCTTATAAGGGATCAGGCACCATGGAGTGGGATTTTGGGGGGTGGGGGGGAGGGAATTGGGATGAGGGCGACGAGCCCATAAGGGATCAGATACTATATGCAGGAGGATCAGGGTGACGAATAAGAGGATTATGGGTGATGTGATGTGGGGTATATGGAAGTATACCCGTTTCTTCTCTCCCTTCCCTACCTCCGTTTTCCGCCCCCTACTTTCCTTCCTCCCTCCCCCTTTTCCTACTATCCTCCCTCCCTTACCCCCCAGCCCTCACTCCTACTTCCCCCTCCCCCCTTTCCCTCCACACCATCACAAGAAGCTACCATATGTACTCTTCCTCAGACAAGGCGTGTACTCAACAGTAAAGGCGTGTACTCAAACTCAAGAGAAGACGTGTACTCAACAATAAAGGCGTGTACTTACCCAGGGTGCGGGGCGTGGAGGGCATGGAGGCGAGCAGGATCCCACAGGTAGCGCCCCTCGTGTGTGCGCTGGTCTACGGGAAGCGGTGGTGGCGGCGGCAGGGCGGCGAACGCTGATCCGAGACCCAGCGGCATTCCTGAAGGTGGTGGCGAAACTGACGGAGGGGAAAACAGAAGAATGGTATGAATAAATGGTGGAATGATGCAAGAATGAGAGAATGAAGGGAGAACAGGTAAGTGAATAATGAAGGAGAGACAGGAGAAATCTTAACCTAACCTAACCAAAACCAACTTAATCTAACCTAACATAAACCTAACCTAACCAAACAATTATGAGTACAACAGATATATCAAACTAACAGACAGACAGACAAACACCAGATACCAAGACCCATCAACCCAACATAAATACTAACGAATTAAAACCATCAACAATAAAACAACAATTATTTAAAACGCAGCAGAATTAAACCCGCCAAAAGTGTGATCGGTTAGACACATAAAACAAGGAATTTAGACCAGAGGAAAGCTTTCAACATCACAACACAGGACAATCGGTGGTATCTGGGTTAAACATGGCACCTCTTGAGTTAGCTGGCATCGTCGTGTGCCTGGTATCGTCGTGTGCCTGTTATCGTCGTGTGCCTGGTATCGTCGTGTGCCTGGTATCGTCGTGTACCTGGTATCGTCGTGTGCCTGGTATCGTCGTGTGCCTGGTATCGTCGTGTGCCTGGTATCGTCGTGTGCCTGGTATCGTCGTGTACCTGGTATCGTCGTGTGCCTGGTATCGTCGTGTGCCTGTTATCGTCGTGTGCCTGGTATCGTCGTGTGCCTGGTATCGTCGTGTGCCTGATATCGTCGCGTGCCTGGTATCGTCGTGCACCTGGTATCGTCGTACCTGTTATCGTCGTGTGCCTGGTATCGTCGTGTACCTGGTATCGTCGTGTGCCTGGTATCGTCGCGCCTGGTATCGTCGTACCTGGTATCGTCGTGTACCTGGCATCGTCGTGTGCCTGGTATCGTCGTGCCTGTTATCGTCGTGTGCCTGGCATCGTCGTGTGCCTGGTATCGTCGTGTGCCTGGTATCGTCGTGTACCTGGAATCGTCGTGCCTGGTATCGTCGTGCACTGGCATAGGGTCTTGCTGCCACGACTCATTTGGTGAATTGTTGTACGGCAGATGAGAGAGAGAGAGAGAGAGAGAGAGAGAGAGAGAGAGAGAGATCAATATACAAATAAAAGAGAGAGAGAGAGAGATACAAATAAGAGAGAGATAGAGAGAGAGAGAGAGAGAGAGAGAGATCAATATACAAATAAGAAAGAGAGAGAGAGAGAGAGAGAGAGAGAGAGAGAGAGAGAGAGAGAGAGAGAGAGAGAGAGAGAGAGAGAGAAAGAGAGAGAGAGAGAGAGAGAGAGAGAGAGAGAGAGAGAGAGAGAGAGAGAGAGAGAGAGAGAGAGAGGTTAAAAGTTAGTCCCTCCCCGATATCTTACCAGGTATCTTAAGCGAGTTTGCCAAGTTTGATCAAGATCTCAGGCTGGCAGTGAGGGAACAGTTATCACACGCGAACCAACGCACCGCTACTCTCAACCCACAATGCAACACGTCATACCCACAATGCAACACGTTATACCCACAATGCAACACGTCATACCCACAATGCAACACATCATACCCACAATGCAACACATCACACCCACAATGCAACACGTCATACCCATGCCAACACGTCATACCCACAATGCAACACGTTATACCCACAATGCAACACGTCATACCCACAATGCAACACATCATACCCACAATGCAACACATCACACCCACAATGCAACACGTCATACCCACAATGCAAATACATCATACCCACAATGCAACACATCACACCTACAATGCAACACGTCATACCTACAATGCAACACGTCATACCCACAATGCAACACATCATACCCACAATGCAACACGTCACACCCACAATGCAACACATCATACCCACAATGCAACACATCATACCCACAACGCACATCATACCCACAATGCAACACATCATACCCACAATGCACATCACACCCATACAATGCAACACGTCATACCCACAACGCAACACATCATACCCACAATGCAACACATCACACCCACAATGCAACACATCACACCCACAATGCAACACATCACACCCACAATGCAACACATCACACCCACAATGCAACACTTCTAGGTGTCCGAAGCAACTTTCTCATCGGTCAATAGGAGCAAAAAAATAATAAAATAAAAGTTGTTAAGGAAAAAAGTTTAATAATTCTGTGAAGCCAAACAAGGAAGATGATGACACGTTGACAGTGTCTCTTATATCATGCACTGCCAACTCTCTCTCTCTCTCTCTCTCTCTCTCTCTCTCTCTCTCTCTCTCTTTCTTATTTGTATATTGATCTCTCTCTCTCTCTCTCTCTTTCTATTGTTGTACATATGTATAAACACATTTATATGCACACATAAACACATAGGCACACTTATACAGTCAAACATGCTACATACACACACATATGTACTGTATAAATATAGCCTCTTCACACATACACACACACAATGGACTGGACTGGAAGGCCCATGTAAATAACACAATCAAGGCTACGACGACTCAGGTCACTTGGGACACCCACGCCAGAGCTGAGGACTATCTACAAGTCTTTATTCTCCCCAAACTAACGTATGCGTCACCAGCCTGGTCGTCTTCTCTCAACTCGACCCAACAACGTCGGCTAGAGAAGGTACAGAAAAGGGCCTGCAAAATCATGCTCGGTACAGAATACTCTGGCTACTTTAGCGCTCTCTCCACCCTGGAAATGCCATCCCTCAGTGACCTCCACCAACAAGCACTAGCAAGGTTTGGCAGTGAACTACTGCTCCACCCTCGTCATCGCCACCTCCTGCCACCGGCAGCCCCCCACCCACCTCGCACAGTCCGCCACTACAACAAAATCCAGCCCATAAGAGCCCGCACCGATAGATATAAGAACAATCAACATCCCATCTATTGTTAAAATAATAAGCTACTCCTGATTTATGTACTGCACAGCTCTGTAAATGTATTCAATGCATATCATATCATTGTCTAAATCAAATGTAAATCTGTATATTTTCAGCCACCGGCTGCAACTCTATTAATAAACCGTTTATTATTGTTATTATTATTATTATTATTATTATTATTATTATTATTATTATTATTATTATTAAACACATCAAATACCTGCAGTGAAATAAACCCCAAACAAAAAGTATCTCTCATTATTCCCCTATTGACCTTACCTACAAACCTTTTGACCTTAAAATCAAAAGGCTTCTGTGTACCCTCAAGACCAACACCTTCCCAGAGTTTGGTGTCAGTGCGGCGAGTAACACAAGAGTTATCGCGTGGACATTATAAAAAAACTCACTAGACAGACAGCCAGACGTTCGAACATCGTCTCTCGTACACTATGCAAAGTGGGGCGTATAAAACTACATCTTCCCCTTACAGCCAACAAATTTACACAGGCTCAAACGTAGACGGAACATACTATTATAAAAGTACCAACAATTTATGGTAACGTCAAGTAGGTACACATTCCCATTTTCTATGAACCAAAGTAAACATTTAGGGGAGTCTATGACAAGCCACCGCGGCGGTTTGTTTTTCATTATGCAAATATATGAGGGTGATATCTTCAAGTGTGTGTGTGTGTGTGTGTGGGATAGAGAGGGGGGGAAAGTGTTTATATTTAGATGGGGGAGGGAAGGAAAAGGAAGGAGAGAGAGACAGAGACAAGGAGAGACTGAAGTAGAGACAATACAAACAGATCCACACACACACACACACAATGAAGGAAGTAAACAGCGAGAGAAAGAGAGGAAAAGAGAGAGAGAGAGAGAGAGAGAGAGAGAGAGAGAGAGAGAGAGAGAGAGAGAGAGAGAGAGAGAGAGAGAGAGAGACTGTAGTAAGGTATTCACCCAAAAGTAACTGATCTGGGAGATTTGTGTACACCAATAATTCTTCGCCTTTGATCTGAGACGCTAATTGTTTGGGGCAGGGGGATCCCACGATAGCTTAAACCTGACAGCTAAAACACAGCTAAGAAACGCCGCTTGTTTGACGACCTTAAGACACACAGAAATACACTCGCCCTCCTGTTTGTTGACACCGGAATACACAACACCGCCTTGTATGATGGTTTAATATAGCGGTGTATATCTGACAGCTAAAAATAAAGAGCTGAGAACGATTGCTTGTTTGACGGCTAAAGCAAGAGCAATACATAGCTTGTTTGACAGCTAAAAAACAAGAGAAATACATAGTTTGTTTGACGGCTAAAGCAAGAGCAATACATAGCTTGTTTGACAGCTAAAAAACAAGAGCAAGCCATTGCTTATTTAACAGCTAAAAACAACTAAAAATATCCATGCATTTAACATCTAAAAAAAGCAACACATATTACCTCGAAAAAACATAAAAAAACACCGCTTCCCCAAACATCTGAAATCATCCAAACACACCACAGCTACAAAACTAAATTACCCATCTACATAAACATCAAACAACCTGTCCAAATAAGCAAAAATCGTGTGATAGTTTAGCTGTGGTCGAATCTATTGTTTTAGCTTTGATAGAACTGATCTCTATTCAAGGCTAAAACAGTAGAATCGACCACTGCTAAACCATTACACCTTTTCACTTAATTAGACAGGTAAAATCAACATAATTACACAACAGGTAGGACATTTTGACAGGTAAGAGCACAGTATATTAAATATGGTCTTCGTTGGCTGCCGCGGTATACGTTTCTCGACACCCAAAGTCTGGTATCTGGGTTGGACTCCCTTCCTCAGAGCTATTCTTATTATGTTCTTGAGAGAGAGAGAGAGAGAGAGAGAGAGAGAGAGAGAGAGAGAGAGAGAGAGAGAGAGAGAGAGAGATAACGTAATAAACACAACTTCAACTTGATATATATATATATATATATATATATATATATATATATATATATATATATATATATATATATATATATATATATATATATATATATATATTAAGATATAAAGTCTCAGTTCATTCTGGTCGAGCATCCTTCATTTTTCCTTCCTCAGTTAAATTACATCCTTTTTAATGGCGACGTGAGAATGCATATAATTGTCAGCTTCTAACTCAAACCTACCCCCCCCTGGCCCCCTCCAACCCCCCCTCCCCCTCCTCCTCCTCCCTCCAAAAAAACAACCACTCCAAAATGGCGTTAAAATTAAACTAAGCCTCAATCATTCCCTCCAGTCCTATTTAACACAAGAAAATTAATTAGCTACTTTAATCTGTGTTATAATTATTGACCCCTCATAATTATACCTAATAATGAATTACCTTTAATAATTACGTAGCGCCAAAATTAATTCCGGTTTGTGATGATTGTGTTTTTGTCGCTGTTAACTCCGGGTTGGATTAATGGAGATACAAAGAGAACTCTGTACACGTCATTGGTCGGGTGTGTTGCAAGGTTGTCGCCGGAAATGCGTTGTGTGTGTGTGTGTGTGTGTGTGTCTGTCTGTCAATAGTCATTAGTCTGTCTGACTGTCTGTGTGTCTGTCTGTGTTTGTATGTTCATTAGTCTGTCTATCTGAATGTGTATATTTGTATGTCTGTCTCTATTTGTGTCTGTATGTATGTCTTTCTGTATGTGTCTGTGTGTATGTTTGTGTCTGTCAGTCTGTCTGTTCATCCCCCCCCTGAGATTTGGGTATAGGTTAGGTTAGGTTAGGTTAGGTTAGGTAGTTATTATTGTTGTTATTATTATTATTATTATTATTATTATTATTGTTGCTGTTGTTATTATTAGTTATTTTTATTATTATTATTATTATTATTATTATTATTATTATTATTATTGTTATTTTTATTATTATTATTATTATTATTATTATTGTTGTTGTTGTTGTTGTTGTTGTTTTTATTATTTTTCGTTATTATTATTATTATTATTATTGTTGTTATTGTTGCTATTATTATTTATTATTACAAAACAAAAACACTAAATACAGTCCCCAACATTCTTTAAATTCCACCACAATATAATTACATATAGAAATAATACCCAAAGCAAATTACATTATTACACTTATTATTAATCTAAATCATAGGAGCCAAATTACTAAGACGTTCTGAATTATTTTTTATTTAATTTTATTTTCGATTTTATTATTATTATTATCTTTATCTTTCTTTCTTTCTTATTACATTTTCTCTTTTTTGTTGTTTTGATGATGTTCGTTTCGGGTGTAATTTCTATCTCTCTCTCTCTCTCTCTATCTCTCTCTCTCTATCTCTCTCTCTCTCTCTCCTTTTATAATTATTTCCCTTTCTCTCTCTACTTTCTATTTCTACTTTCATCATCTTCCCTTCACCCTTCTTTCTCTCTGTTATTTTTTAAATTTTCTCCCCTCCCCCACCCACACCACCCTACCCACCGTCCCCCACCCTACCCGACCCACCCCACCCACCCCACCCACCCCTGGTACTAATTCGCGCCATAACTAATGTTTAATTGCTTTATTGGCCGCTATTTTGGTCTAATCATGTCGGGAAAATTATAAATAAGAGAAGGGAGTTTTTTCGGGTGGGGTATGGTGTAAGGATGAGGAAGGAGAGGGAGGAGTGGGGGAGGGAAGAGAGGGAGGGGAGGTAAGAAGAGGCAGGGAAGGGGGGGAAGAGAGCAAGGGGAAAGAGAGGGATGGGAGGGAAGATCCATGGGAAAGGGGGAGGTGGCTGAAGGAGGGGAAGGAAGGAGGGGAAGGAAGGAGGGGAAGGAAGGGGAGGAACCAAGGAAGGGGAGGTGAAGGAAGGGGGGAGGTGAAGGAAGGGGAGGGGAAGGAAGGGGAGGTGAAGGGAAGGGGAGGTGAAGGGGAGGTGAAGGAAGGGGGAGGGAAGGAAGGGGGAGGTGAAGGAAGGGGGAGGTGAAGGGGAGGAAGGAAGGGGAGGTGAAGCAAGGGAGGGGAAGGAAGGGGGAGGGAAGTTAATGAAGATATATCAGCAAATTTATCGTAACTTATCTTGCCTCTGTTCATGGTGGTGATGGCAGTCATGGTGGATTCGCCAACTAATGAAATTCGCCAACTTGTAAAATTCGCCAACTTGTAAAAATCGCCAACAAGTGAAATTCGTTGATGATTCCCTGCTACACTGCAAAGATTAGGTACTGCGTTCCTCCCTAAATCGTAACATTAGTCCAACACGCGATACCTCCCCGAACACCTTCTCACCAGCCCTTCACCAAGTACTGCGACGTTGTTGATGGTGATGTCGTTTTATAAGTAACTACAACACCTACAACGATATAAGTACGTTTTATAAGTCACTACAACACCCACCTACAACGATATAAGTACGTTTTATAAGTCACTACAACACCCACAACAAACTTAGAACATTTTATAAGTGACCACAGAATCCACGACAAAATTAATACGTGTTAAAAGTTACTAAAATAAGCGTAAAGGAATTATTATTTTACCATAACTTAACGTCATCAAGCATACAACACACACAAGCACTTTTAACCACATAATCCGCGGCCGTCCTGAAGAAGCTTGTTCAACCAATTTGGGAATTTGCGCGCGAAAGTTATCATGCCTTTTAGAAGAAGACTTTTAAAAATTACTGGTAATTTTATATAAATTTACTCCTTGAAGAAATTGTTTTGTGTGGGTTTTTTTTTTCTTTACTGGTTTAAGTTCAAGGTTTAAGTGATGATAATTTTCTATCTGATAAGTTATTAAGGTTTTATGTTTTAATTTTGTTGTTTAGTGGGAATTTAGATATTTTCTTTATTTGGTTAATCTCTCTCTCTCTCTCTCTCTCTCTCTCTCTCTCTCTCTCTCTCTCAACGTAATCAGTATTTCCAACTATACTGTACTTCTGTGTATGTAAAAACACTACACAAGCAACACATATACCTACACGTGTATACATATTAACATACACACGCATAATAACTCATAGAGTGGTCAAGAAATTATTGCATCAAAATACTCTCTGTCAGTCAGTCAGTCAGTCAGTCAGTCAGTTAGCCAGTCAGTCATTCAGTCAGAACTAACATCCACAGAATTAACTAAAGCATATATGGACGATAATTAATCAAAATAAATAAATAATCACATAATTTTTGGTCTTCCATTTAACACACACACACACACACACACACCATCCCCGACACCGGCCCCTACTACCACCTGAGATCCCCTGTCCGAGAATTGCTGTTCGACACCACAACCGCATCCAGCCCATACGTGCACGAACTGATCGCTATAAGAATAGCCCAATCCCAACCATTGTAAAAATTATCAATAACATGTAATAAATCAGTGTATTCACTCCCAGTAAACACTGCTCCTTACACTGTCACTATGTTGAAATGAACTGTAGTTTGAGCTTTTCCCCATCTAGTTATTATATGTCTTATTTGTGTCACTTATGTCACTTGTATATTATTTGTAATTCGTAACCCATTCCCCAAATATGTAACTGTATATTTTCAGCCTTCTGGCTGCCAAGCTCTTTCAATAAACCGTTAATTATTATTATTATTATTATTATTACACACACACACACACACACATCAAAACTGACTCAAGAAACAGTCATCATATCAACTAACTGGAGTCGGGGGTGAGAGCGGGCCGGGGGCATGGAAAAAAAATCGTTCTCTCACCCGTTAGCGGCATTCATAGAGCTAAAATACGCAGCTAAAATACCAAATATACACACATTTCTCACATCAACAGCAATATGCAAAAAAAAAATAGTAGTGTAGCATAAACGAGCCAGGTAGATACATTCTCACATCACCAGTTAGAAAGAAAAATAGCTTTCAGGAATCCATAAGAGAATCGTAGTATAATCTCAATCCAGTTAGAGAGAGATATATATATATACCTTCACACATCACCATTTAAAGGTAATAGAAATTGACACGCCAACATTTAGAGAAATCCGGGAGGGTTAGCGTGTAAAATCATCTAATCTTAGCGTGGAACATTTATTTTCGTCTTTTCACCTTAAGCGCTCAGACTGACAGAGAGAGGTCTCAGTCTTTATCCCTGTTCTTTCCTTTCTTTCTCTCGTTATGTAACTTATCCCCGTCAAACTGTCGATCTTCATTCTTGTTTTTATAGGTATTATTTTTTTTTCTTTCTTCATTCGTCTCTTGCTTTCATTTTTTTATAACCATGTATTTGTATTTTTCATTCGTATTTATTAGCTTTGTTCTTTATCAATTCATTCATTTTTTTCTTTCTTAATTCGTCGCTATCTTTTATTTTTCATAATTTTATTCAATAGTTTGTCTTTATTCGTCTATAAATTTTTATGTGTAAATATATATTATAAAAAGGTAATTAAATATATTGCATCAAAATCTTATATAATTTCACTAAACAAAACTTTTTAACTTATTTCGCAAAAAAATAACAATAAAAATAGTTTACAACCGTACTTTAAAATCTGTCATAATTTCATAAAATTCTAAAATTGTTCAGAAAATTTTAACACAAGTATTATCAGCAACATCACTGAAATCGGTCAATTTATTCTGAACTGTATACTGAAGCAACGAAATTCTCTAAGGAACACAGCAGAGATTCCCTTGTGAGTAAATGTGTATGTGTGTGTTGATGTGTGTTGATGTGTAAGTGTGTGTGTGTTAATATATGTGTCTGTGTACGCATGTGCTTGTGCATGTATATGTGCCTGTGATGATGGGCGTGTGCTTGCATGTTTGAGTGCGCGCACGTGGGATCTGGCAGTGTGTGTGTGTGTGTGTGTGTGTGTGTGTGTGTGTGTGTGTGTGTGTGTGTGTGTGTGTGTGTGTGTGTGTGTGTGTGTGTGTGTGTGTGTGTCCTCATATATATTCACTTGTATATGAGAGGTTTTGCCTGTGTGCGTACGTGCTTGCTTGAGCGTGGGCTATCGTTGTCATAATTAAACACTGGGGGTATATTATTAAGTTGATGGCGGGCGATCATATGATACAGCGCGCGCCTCCTCCAAAACCACAGAGGTACCCCAGGGAGAGAGCTTGGGTCCGCTACTGCTACTACTACTGCTATTATTATTATTATTATTATTATTATTCGTAGTAATAGTAGTAGTAGTGGTAGAGGTAGAAATATTATTATTATTATTACGCACCGTAGATGATTATTATTATTATTATTATTATTATTACGCACCGTAGATGATTATTATTATTATTATTATTATTATTATTATTATTATTATTATTATTATTATTATTATTAGACAGCAGCAGCCACAGGTATTCATCACACGAGCAAGTTAAATTTATCAGTAAAGTATTACCGCTATTGGACACAAGTCAGGCGAATCACCTGTTTGTTCTCAGCCCTCGTGAGACAGAAACCTGATACCTGAAGCTTACCAGGAGTGTGTTAGTGCTCCCACTTCTCTCATCTAAATACCCTTAGCTAGAACCCTTCATTCCCATTCTTCTCTCCCTTAGATACCTACCGCCAACCTGAATCCCTTTGACATTAACAACTCCCCTTTCCCTTTAGCACCATTATTTGCCTTCCTTCCCCTCCCTTTTCCTCCACTCCCCTTCCCTCATCTCCCTCCTCACCACTCCCTTCCTCTCTCCTGCCCTGCCCGCCTCTCCACTCCCTTCCTTTATCCCCCTCCCTCCCTTCCTCCTAACCCCTAAATCAGCCCTCAGGTAACATTAACACCCCTTCCTTCTCCCAGGATACGCCTATAAGCCCTCAACTGACACCTACCCCTTACTCACCTGGAAACCTCTCCCCTTCTCACCTGGACACCTCCCCATACCCACCTGGACACGCCCTCCTTACCTACCTGTACACATCCCCCCCCCTACTCACCTGGACACGCCTCTTTCACCTCTCCACTAAATAACCACTACAGGTAATTATCAATAAAGACGTAACAATTAAATCCATAATGAAGATATTTCGTCTCAGAATCTCACGTTTCTCCCTCATTAATTATCTAATTATATATAATTTCGTACAATTTTGGTCCTCGTCGCATTTACAAGCTCAATTAGCAAGTCATATTTCGACTACATACATTTTCATTATTTTTCTGCTTCATTAACGCGTTGTATGTCAAAATTATCACACACACACACACACACACACACACACACACACACACAGGGAGGACCACCGTTTTCACCCTCTTTGTTAAATAATTTCTCTTCTCTGAGAATATGGTTCATAAAATTACAACCAGATGATGTGATACTCTCTCTCTCTCATTAGCAGAAAACATACTACAAACAAAACCAATAAAACCTTCACTTATTCAGTCACCACAAATATGCAAATAGGAACAATATTAAGTCAACAAATTCGGTGTAAACAACAACAAGGAAAATATTACAAGAACAAAGTATTTTATATTTTTCTATTATTATTTTTGTTGTTTTAAACGTTGTTCTCAAGCTTGTAAACAAACACGTAGGGAACTCTGGTCGCTGTACAATAGTAATAAAAACAATAGCGCGTGAAAACAATAACAATAATAACATTAACAAAACTAACAAAAGCGTATGAAAACAAAAACAACAATAACAGCAATAACAATAATGAGTTTTTATTTATTTCGTTGTTTTTCCTATAATTTAAATCTTCTTATTGTAATTTATTTATTTTTCTGTTCCCAGGCTTTTGTTTCATTCTTTTAGCTATAATTTCATTATTTTTATTATAATTTTCTTCATTTATCTACAATTCCATTCTTCTTTCATTATCTTTACTATATCATTTATATTTGTTATTTTCCCCCAAAGTTAATAAAATATTAAATAAAATAAAAATAAAATATATATTCCCATGAAATATTATATAAATTTATATCCTTAAAAAAATATATATACTACCTCTATCACTTTTGTTATTGATGTACGTATATATAATTATGATAGCATTTACCTTCTTGCAAACTTTAAGTCCATTAGGTAAATAAATTCTCAATAAATTCTGGAGCATTTATACAGTATACTTGACTTAAGGTTCTTCACTTCAAGGACCCGCGCCTCTCTCTCTCTCTCTCTCTCTCTCTCTCTCTCTCTCTCTCTCTCTCTCTCGTTACTATACTCTTTCCTTCTTAAACACAGTGAGATATTCATTTGTTTTTATGGAGTAAATTAGAAACGTGTGTGTTTACGTGTGTGTGTGTGTGTGTGTGTGTGTTTGCGCGCGTGTGTGTGTGTAAGTAAGAGACATCTATCTCTCTCAGCCAAGGTTAAGAAATATCAAGAAATACAGGATTTAAATGGACAGTTCGAACCTCCTATCATTCCCTCAATTGGCTGAGAAATTTGAAGAGAAAGATTGAGCGTTGGTGAAAGTGGATGATAGTTGGTGGATGAGAGATTACTTAAGGATTGGATGAAAGTGGATGATAGTTGGTGGATGAGAGAGATTAGTTAAGGATTGGATGAAAGTGGATGATAGTTGGTGGATGAGAGAGATTAGTTAAGGATTGGATGAAAGTGGATGATAGTTGGTGGATGAGAGAGATTAGTTAAGGATTGGATGAAAGTGGATGATAAATGGTGGATGAGAGAGATTACTTAAGAATTGGATGAAAGTGGATGATAGTTGGTGGATGAGAGAAATTAGTTAAGGATTAGATATATTTGTCTTATACATTATAATATTATACCTATCATCACTATATAGATTCCAAAACTATATAAATATATCTATATTCGAAAAACTATATATATACTTTCCTTTATATAATATAAATTAAATACACAGTATATAGCATCTTAAAATAAATAAAATATACGAAAATTAAATAAGTTCTATACTGATATATAAAAACCTTCTTTATAAACCGTAAAGAGTGAATATAGGAATGTAATTTATACGAGTTGTGTAAAGTATATGAGGTGAACACTGGGTAGAGATATATCTGTATTGTACATAATCAACGAGGAAATTATTTGTAAATATAAACAAAAATTAATAAAAACAGAAATAATTTGTTACGGTTTAGCTTGTTGTTGTTTTTGTTGTTGTTGTTGTTGTTGTTGAGTACCCTATGATTGTTATCGTTGTTGTTGTTGAGTACCCTATTATTGTTGTTCTTGTTTGAGTGCCCTATTGTTGTTGTTATTTTTACTATTATTATTAGTATTAATATTACTGTTGTTGTTGTTAAGTGGACTCAACAACCAGAGTTATTAAGCATAGGTTTCTACCATATAACAACCAGTGGCGTCAGAATCAACAACTTTTCGATCGTCGAGTCTAACGATAACCTGACGACTTACCCCCCCGTATGATATATAACTAATGAATATAACAGATATATAACTAGTGAATATAACACAAAATTATACAACTATACCCCAAGAAATCTTTACAACTCTTGGAAAAAATAACATATAAAATTTCTCACAATATATTATTATAGGAAATTTATATAATGCAAGAAAATTATTTAAAGATATTCAGGACTTTCTTATATATATATATAAAAATATATCTTTAACGTTATATTAAGGTAAATAAAATTGAGTGTAAAATTAGTTACTTTTTTTTTTAATATTAATATAATCCGATACGGGAAAATTGATTCCAACTATGAGCTGTGTATAATTTGTATTGAATTAGTTACGCTTAGTTAGTTATACAAATTATATAGATCTAGAGTACCGGTAGTTACTATAATTTGATATAAGTTATACTACTATATGTCAAATTATCTCCCCCCCCCCCCCTCGGAGTAGTTAACATTGCTCTACACAGGTGATGAATTATATACTTATAATTAGTTGTAAATTATTATGACACGGGATAACTCTGGATAATCGCTTCCCTAATCAACCAATTATCCAACTCTGGTAAATTATATAACCTAACCTAACCTATAATCGCACTAAATACTAACAGAATTATCAGAGAATTATCAATACGTAAATAGGAAATATAATTAATTGAAAAATAAGATAAATTTAATAATAAAAAATAATAAGTAATAATTAGGGGAATATCCACGTCAAGAGAAGATTAGTTTAAACGACAAATTAGCTAAGTTTCGATTAGTTTAATCCATAAGGCAATAGCTAAACTAACTTGCTTCCAATTTGTTGTATTAGTTAAACGGTAGTTTTGTTGTCCGTGTGTTTTCTAGGTTAGGTTAGCTTAGGTTAGCTTAGGTTAGGTTAGGTTAGGTTAGGTTAGCTTAGGTTAGGTTTACGATCATAATTGTTATCCTGTACATAAACTACTCAACACAACATCAACCACCTCGTTTAATCACCACCCATGAGAAGTCAATTCGGTAACCAACCAAAACTCTCCGCCTTAATCAACCACATAAATTGGGTTGTTAATCTAGTGTGACGTGTAGAACGCTACAGGTAACCCCAGAATAATTTACCTGTAATGAACCTGAAATCAGAATAATTAACAGGTAAATCAGGTAACTAACTAAACAAGCTTGAAATAATGTGGTTGACGCTGGGTGTGTATGTAACCTGTTTTAAGTGATCTGTCAATTAGGTTAATTAGCTATATTTGATTTACCTGTATTTACCTGGGCAGGAAATTTAACCTAACTTAACCTAATGTCAACCAACGTTAGCCTAACCTAATACTAACTTTACCTAACGTTAACTTAACCTAGCCTAACCTAACCTAATCTAACATCACCCAACGTTAACCTAACCAAACCTAACCTAACTCAACCATATAGCCTAAAGGTAATTAATCTTCAAATAATCGGGAAAACAAAAATCCTAGACCATATCCCACGAGACAAGAAAAGACTCATAATAACATCGTCTAGTAAAGGCTTAACTCATAGCAGCCCTGAAGGTATTGTACTATGATAGAGGCTAAGTGTACTATCGTCTTCCTGATGTACAGTAGGTAAAGGCGACGAGTTATCAAAACATAGCGAGTTAGTAAAGTATAAAATGTAGGTTTAGGAATGAAGTCAAATTTGGCAGGAAAGTTAAAATATTCTAGATTTGGCGGGAAAGTTAAAATATTCTAGATTTGGCGGGAAAGGTAAAAAATATTCTAGATTTGGCGGGAAACTAAAATTCTGGAGTACCTTTATGGAATTAGTTAACAGACAGACTACAGTTACCTTGGTTTATTGTCATTAAATAAAAAAATTGATTAGTGATTTCAACTAAACTACTCTGATTGTTATTATTATTATTAAAGTCAACCTAGTTTCTCCCAACGAACAAGACCTTTTATAAGAAGATTAGTTAAACATTACCTAATATTGAAAAAAAAACTAACTTAATCCAGCATTGTAGAGTATAATCAATTTGGCGTCGCGCGTCACACCTGAGGAAAGAAAGGGTTAGATCATTAGGGGAAGGAGGTAAGGTAAGGTAAGGTGAGGTAAGGTAAGGTAAGGTAAGGTAAGGTAAGGTAAGGTAAGGTAAGGTAAGGTAGGTAGGTAGGTAGGTAGGTAGGTAGGTAGGTAGGTAGGTAGGTAGGTAGGTAGGTAGGTAGGTAGGTAGGTAGGTAGGTAGGTAGGTAGGTAGGTAGGTAGGTAGGTGTAGGTGTAGGTGTAGGTGTAGGTGGTGGTGGTGATGGTAGCGGCGGGCGGAGAAGCTAACCACCACCATCACTAACAACCCTGCCACCGCTAATTGCCTACCTAACCACCATCACCCCCTAACGACCCCATTCTTGTTTTGTTTTTTTAACCTCTCAATTAAGGCTATGATTGCTCTTGTTGTTGTTGTTTTGGTGGTGTATGGTTATTGATTTATTAAATGATTCAAGTACCTATAACACAACTAACACAAGGACACATAATCTACGTAACAATAAAAGTTAAAACTATACATTTTCGATAATGAAGAAAAAAATACAACTCCAATATAATTTACACCTATTATAAATGAATTAGAATATTACATTATTAATCATTCTCTTAAAATATAGTTTTTTTATTTAATTTATATATTTTAGTTTTTAATAACCACCCGAATTTGTTTTTATAAACTAAGTTAATGAATATTTAAAAAATCTTATTATGATATTTAAATTATAATTATTATTATTATTATTATTATTATTATTATTATTATTATTATTATCTGGAGAGGAGGATAAGCGGAGGATGTCCCCCGTTAATTGAACATAAATAATTAAAATAGTAAATGATTCTGCCAATATAAATTATTTCTTAAATGTGTGATAAAAAAAATCCCATCTGTCATAACTAAAATTTTCATTAACAAGATTATCATTATTATTATTATTATTATTATTATTATTATTATTATTATTATTATCATTATTATTATTATTATTATTATTATTATTACCGGTATCATTATTATTATCATCATTATTATCATTATCATCATTATTATTATTATTATTATTATTGACAAAACACTACAATAAACAGACACTACAACTACAATCGATAAATAATAAAAAGAGTAATATTCCAGACAGACAGACAGACAGACAGACACAGACAGACACCGGATACACACGTCGCTGTATACCATCATAATATTTAGGCACTTGAACTTAACGCGAGAGGCAAACTAACCGAACCATGATCACTGTTGGAGTAATCGGGAAAAAATTCAGTGCATAAATACGGGTGCGGTTATCGACAAAGTGGCGGACGGACTGTAGCGGGGAAAGATCGATTGAGGTGAGAACTTTTCGCGTCATTGTTGTTTTAATGTTCCTTGGGTAAATTTTTCGTCAGTTGTGTTAATTTTTTTGTATCTTTTTCGTCATAGTTGCATTAAAATTAAATCTTTTTCGTCATTATTGGATTAAAAATTTGTAACCTTTTCGTCAGTTGTATTAAAAATTCTCAACTTTTTCGTCATTGTTATATTAAATTCCCTATAACTTAGTATGATTATTATTGAAAAATCGAAAGAACAAAAAATAAATAAAAATACTTATTAATTTTTATCAACAGCTAAGGAACCGCAACAACATTTTCTTTACAACAACAAAAACAAAAAACTACTTATAAATCCAAATAATTACATAAGAAAAAATAAACAATTAAATATTACAAATTGAAAAAAATAAAAATAAATCTGATATAATATTCTTGTTATCATAGAGACTTTGACCTCAACAACGTGTAAGGAGTGAACGCCAGTCATGGGTGTTATGCGGGCGTAATAATAACACAACAGGGTTCATTATAACGCATGTAAACGCAAGAGTGACGCCTTTAACCATTCATAATTATTTGTTCTTTTTGCGTAAGTTTATTCCACGTTAACGTAATGAGGCCTAGAGGGGTGTGATTATTATACAGATTATATAGATTTCTTCGATATATACGATTATAGAATGTATTTAGTTTTCAATTCTAGTTAATTGGTTTATTTTTCAGGTGGTAATGACGCTAATGTAATTGTGTTATATAATCAAAGGTAATTCGTTCTTTTAGGATTAATTATCCCTCCAGCTAAGGGTTAAAAAGAATGTTATTAATGACGCCATGACGAGTGCAATTAAAAACTGGATTTAATTTTTTTTTGTAATTACTTCTTAGATAAATCAACCGTCGTGAGCATTATAATTAACTACAAATTATTTCACATTAATTATAAGCTTATCAGAAGACTATCATATAATTCGTCACATGTAAATTTATTAACACCAAATTTTAAAAACTATAATGTTAATGGGAACTAAAATATCTATTCATGTTTCAAGTTAAATTAACACATTTCATCGAATGAAAATTAACATGTACTCAGGTGTGTTTCTACAGGTATATTTATTCTAGATTAACTAGTCATAATTATATAGGTGTGTGTAATTACAGCCCTGTGTGTATAATGGCAAGTTAATTTAAATCCTCACGGTTATAATTGTTTTATAAATATGACAACCTAACATACGCAATCACGCATATATGACAATTGCTAAGTAACGACACCTTAAATATTTACAAAGACAACTATAACTCAGTGGCAAACGAATTTAGGGATATGGCAAATATTATACATAGTGACCATGGCAATTCAGATATAATAAGTGAGCATTCGCAGGTATGGCAACTGATCTACAATAGGTACTTGCAGGCTAAGAACTTACGAGCATGGCAACAATAAAATGACGCTAGGAACTTATTCATCATTCGCGTACATGGCAACAAATGCATTGATTCACTAGACTTGGTGTTCGCTGGTATGGCAATATTTATAGAATCATGGCAATAACATCAGGTAATAGTAATATATATATAATGGCAATGTCAACTAACTAGGGTCAGTGTCACGGCAACAAGGATATCTTAGGGCATGTGTTCGTGGATATGGCAATAATTATGACAACAATGGAAAGTAATTAGGATATACAGCCACGTGTATTGTCCTGTATGTCACCTGATCAAAAATTATGGCAAATTATTGACAAAGAATGACAACAGGTAATAAATTTTTCATGGCAATTATGACACCTTTTCGTCTGCTTATCATGTACGAGTATGGCAATTTCATCCTAATATAATCAATAATTGCGGTTATGGCAAGAAGCTAATAATTAAACGATGTATCTAATGATTATGGCAACTCATCCAAGGATAATCAAGCATGTGCGTCTATGGCAATAATCAATCAATGGCAACGGAAAAAATAATTCTTATCTACAATACCAGATTATACTATGATAATCACACAAGATTATTGGAGTAATTACGCACAGTGGCAATGGCAACGGATAATAATTATTATGGGATCATGTCGATGGCAACTTATTTTAAGATGGGTATGGCAATAATAATAAACAGTAGCAAAAGTAATTATCAACTCTAATGACTATGACAGGTAAAGATAATCACACCTATGGCAAGAATTCTTAATGACTATGGTAGGTAAAATAATCACAGCAAAAATAAACAACTCAAACGACAATAACAACTTACTTTTTTTCTCTTGCATGACGACTTTCTATAATCTTCTATAACTCCACACTACTACTACTACTACTACTAATAATACTCCACAGTACATTGAGATATACTCGTCCACTCCCAACGTAAACACTGACCTACTCCGCGTTTGGTTTTCCATTTTTCGACACAAAATTCACCATCATTTTTCTCTCTCTCTCGACAATTCACCGAAAGACACTAAGATATTTTTTTCTATCTTAAAACACGTGACAAAATATAACACATTTTTTCCTTCTTTTCACTGACATCACTTTGAATACAGTTGAGGTCTAACCCATGACATCAGGTTAATAACGTAATTAATATCGACTATTCTGCGTTATAACTCTCCAGTGGTCTGCGTTATTCATGATAGGGATAGTTAGGTAGTGAGTATTAGCCCCCTTAGCGCTCTAATCCATGACGTGGATAGACAAGCACTAGCCTCAGTAGGGATAGGGGGGACGTTACTCCTTCGATGTAAAGGTTAGACAGACAAGTCACGGACGGACGCTGTAGGAGGAGGAGGAGGAGCGGTGGGAGGCGAGGCAGGGCAGGGTGGGTGCACGGTGGCGAGGGGCAGGACCACCGCCCGATTGGTGACAACAACGGTGAGCTTAACAACTCAACTAACTACCGACCATCGGGCTCCACTACCCGCGGGTTCACTCACTCACTCACTCGCTTTTCGGTTCGAGGCGCAGCGCGAGCGAGCGATGCCGCGCCGTAGGACTATAGTGGTGGGTACAACAGCGACCGGGCGCCCACCACTACCACCACCACCACTACTACAACCACCCCTCCACCCATTTTCTCTCGCCTCTATAAATAGCAAGAAGGGAAGTGGTGTTGGTGGATGGTACATAACACACGTGGATAATGAGTGTTTTAAGGCCCAGGTTTTGAGGGAGTATATAATTGATATTACAGAGACTGGCTCTATTAGTGAGAGAGAAATACACCAGCATCCCCC
>NW_024712526.1:8935786-8965786 GCF_018991925.1 Homarus americanus | reverse complement strand
TTGCTGGTGTATAGAGACGAGATCTGGACCCTGGTATAACCTGGTGGAGGTGGGGGGTGAAGAGGAAGAGGAGTAAAGGAGAGGAGGTGAGGATGGTGAGAGTGAAGAGAGAGAGAGGCCAGCAGCAAGACTTTACCGCCACATAAACACAGAATTACCATAAACGTTTATTAACTCCCGCCATCTGCTTTGTGTGTCTGGGGGAACGATCGCTTAGTTTGTCGGTCAGAGGAAGTACACAAGACGATTATTCTTATGACTGAATATTTAAATCGGTACACAGGAGACGAACAACAACAACAACAACAACAACAACAGCAACAACAACAACAACAGCAACAACAACAATAACAATAACAATAATAATAATAATAATAATAATAATAATAATAATAATAATAATAATAATAATAACATACAACTGCCTTCAACCTTGACCCAGGAGAGGAGAGCTAATAACACCTGTCTAACAACCACAAGACCGGAAATGAAGCGTGTGGTAGTTAATGCGGTAACGACCCTCCTGGCAAGCCATTTACGACCTCTAATCACCCCAAGTCGATGCTTCAAATGTTCTCATGATGAACAAGTGTCTGTCGGTGATGCCGTAATAAAAGTACAGTAAAACCTCTATTTACCGGACGATATGAAGAGAAAAATCCGTTATATCGAGGTTCTTTTATACGTGAAACCTCCATTTACCGGACTATATCAAGGGGGAAGTCCGTTATATCAAGAGTCTATTATATATTAAACCTCCATTTACCGGACTATATCAAGGGGGAAGTCCGTTATATCAAAAGTCTATTATATATTAAACCTCCATTTACCGGACTATATCAAGAGGAAGTCCGTTATATCAAGACTATTATATATTAAACCTCCATTTACCGGACTATATCAAGAGGGAAGTCCGTTATATCAAGAGTCCATTATATATTAAACCTCCATTTACCGGACTATATCAAGGGGGAAGTCCGTTATATCAAGGGTCCGTTAAATATAAAACCTCCATTTAACGAACTAAATAGAGATGAAAGCTCGTTAATTCATGTTGCCGGTAACCTAACCTAACCTAACCTAACCTAACCTTACCTAACCTAACCTAACCTAACCTAACCTAACCTTTACCTAGCATATATTAACCAAACCCAATCTCTCTCTCTCTCTCTTTCTCTCACTCTCTCTCTCACACGGGGGGGATCTACCTCGGTCGCCGTTTACCTGGACCTTTATAGGTAATTATGTAGAAATGTAGATTAAGATCTGAACGCCTCAATGCAGGCATAGAGGCTGTTGGGTATACTTAGTTAAAGAAGCGTTATGGAAATGGGTGGTAGATTGAATTAAATTAAATAACCTCACCTTCTGACCTGCCAAGAAAGCAACCCGTCAAAACACCCCTAGTGACCCCTCCTTCCTTCCCCCTCCTCCGCTTTCCCCCTTCATCTATACTACGTAAATAACCCCCCCAAATCCCCCTCCTCCCTCCCCCTCCCCTCACCCCCTCCTCCACCTCCCCTCCTCCCCCCCCTCCTCCCCCTCTCCTCCCTCCCCCTCCCTCTCCCCTCCCCTCCCTCCCCCTCACCTCACCCCCAGACCATTAGTACTACTTAATCTTACTATTACAAGAGGCTTTCTTAACCCAGGATGGTCAACGAATACCTTAATACTCCACTCAACCACAATAACACGTCCTTTGGTAAGCCTATAGTACCAGTTGGGGAAAAAAATGACGAAAAAACCCCCTAAATTCATCAATAATTCCCGTTTTTTTTCCCTATAAGTTGGGGAAATTTTTTAGGGAAATAAGATGTGATTTATTTTAGTAATTTATTTATTTATTTTTTTTATTAGGGAAATATTTTTGTTTTGTTTTGAAAAGTAGTGAAACAGTGACGATAATTTTGAGGAAAATTTCTGTGTGGTCAGATGGTTTAGGCCAGGTAATCCCTCTACCTCCCTACCCCTCCCCCTGTTCCCTCCCACCCAGGTAACCCCTCCCCCCCCCCTCCTTCTCTCTTCAGTCCCTCACCTTCCTTTCATTCCTCCTTCTCTTCTCTTCCTAACCTCCTCTCTTTTTCCTTTCCTCTCCTTTCCTCCTTCTTTCCCTCCTCCTTTCTCTCACTTAAAGAAAGTCTCACCCTCCGTCCCTCCCTTCATCACTCTGTCTGTCTCTCTGTCTCTCTGTCTGTCTGTCTGTCTGTCTGTCTGTCTCTCCACACATGCCTTCCATAAACGACCTATAAAGTTTCTCACCTTGTTGTGCCGATAAAACACTCCTAATCAACGCTCTCTTATGGGATAATCGGCATTGGTTTAAGGTATACTCGGCACTGGTTTAAGATATTATCGGCACTGGTTTAAGGTATAATCGGCACTGGTTTAAGATATAATCGACACTGGTTTAAGATATAATCGACACTGGTTTAAGGTATAATCGGTACTAGCTTAAGGATAATCCGTACCGGCTTAAGGTATAATCGGTACTGGTTCAAGATATAATCGGCACTGGTTTAAGGTATAATCGGCACAAGTTTAAGGGATAATCCGTACTGGTTTAAGGTATAATCGGCACTGGTTTAACCTCTTGAGTACAATAACTTCACATCTTCCTTCAAAGGTTGAGAGAGATGCCAGTAAGTCATTTACCTTCACTATAAACTGGTGCAGGTGAATGGATACTAATTACTGGGGCTAAGACTTAATAAGACTTCCATCCATCAAGACTTGGTGTTCATTAAGACTTGGGGTTCATTAAGACTTGGGGTTCATTAAGACTTGAGGTTCATCAAGACTTGGGGTTCATTAAGACTTGGGGTTCATTAAGACTTTAGGTTCATTAAGACTTGGGGTTCATTAAGACTTGGGATTCATTAAGACTTGGGGTTCATTAAGACTTGGGGTTCATTAAGACTTGGGGTTCATTAAGACTTGGGGTTCATTAAGACTTGGGGTTCATTAAGACTTGAGGTTTATTAAGACTTGGGGTTCATTAAGACTTGAGGTTCATTAAGACTTGAGGTTCATTAAGACTTGAGGTTCATTAAGACTTGGGGTTCATTAAGACTTGGGGTTCATTAAGACTTGGGGTTCATTAAGACTTGGGGTTCATTAAGACTTGGGTTCATTAAGACTTGGGATTCATTAAGACTTGGGATTCATTAAGATTTGATGTTCATTAAGACTTGGGGTTCATTAAAACTTGGGGTTCATTAAAGACTTGGGATTCGTAAGACTTGGGATTCATTAGACTTGAGGGTTCGACGTGGGCTTGGGGTTCATTAAGACTTGAGGTTCATTAAGACTTGAGGTTCGATACAAGACTTGAGATTCATTAAGACTTGGGGTTTCATTAAGACTTGGGATTCATTAAGACTTGGGGTTCATTAAGACTTGAGGGTTCATTAAGACTTGAGGGTTCATTAAGACTTGGGGTTCAAGTAAGACTTGGGGTTCATTAAGACTTGGGGTTCATTAAACTTAGGGTTCATTAAGACTTGGGGTTCATTAAGACTTGGGGTTCTAGAAGCATTAAGACTTGGGGTTCATTAAGACTTAGGATTCATTTTAAGACTTAGGATTCATTAGATTTTGATGTTCATTAAGACTTGGGGTTCATTAAAACTTGGGGTTCATTAAGACTTGGGATTCATTAGACTTGAAGTTCATTAAGACTTGGGTTCATTAAGACTTGGGGTTCATTAAGACTTGAGGTTCATTAAGACTTGAGGTTCATTAAAACTTGAGGTTCATTAAGACTTGGGGTTCATTAAGACTTACGGATCATTAAGACTTGGGGTTCATTAAGACTTGGGGTTCATTAAGACTTGAGGTTCATTAAGACTTGGGGTTCATTAAGACTTGATGTTCATTAGAACTTAGGGTTCATCAAGACTTAGGGTTCATTAAGACTTGAGACCATTAAGACTTGGGGTTCATTAAGACTTGGGGTTCATTAAGACTTGGGGTTCATTAAGACTTGGGGTTCATTAAGACTTGGGGTTCATTAAGACTTAGGATTCATTAAGACTTGGGATTCATTAGATTTGATGTTCATTAAGACTTGGGTTCATTAAAACGGGGTTCATTAAGACTTGAGGTTCATTAAGACTTGAGGTTCATTAAGACTTGGGGTTCAATAAGACTTGAGGTTCATTAAGACTTGGGGTTCATTAAGACTCGAGGTTCAGTAAGACGTTAGGTTCATCAAGACTTGGGGTTCATTAAGACTTGAGGTTCATTAAGACTTGAGGTTCATTAAGACTTGAGGTTCATTAAGACTTGGGGTTCATTAAGACTTGGGGTTCATTAAGACTTGGCCCCGTAAGCATTAGAGAGAGAGAGAGAGAGAGAGAGAGAGAGAGAGAGAGAGAGAGAGAGCTATCATCACTCCCCCCCCCTATCTGACCAACCAACCAGCCACCACGAGACACTGGCCAGGCCAAGGATAGTTAATTACGTGTCATAATTGGTGGTTTGAGGTGTGATTAGCGCCCTGATTGGCTGAGGGGTGGCGGAGGTAATTACATGGTTGGAGACCGTTACATGCTAACTTATCTTACTGAAGGATTGTTTATGATGTGGCAGAATGACGAAGTGGCAACCCCCCTGATTCACAAAACTCCCGTGTATTTATAATTTAAACTAGAGTCTCAGTGTAAATTTGACGCCATGTTTGGGAAAGAATAAAATCTAATGCGTTTTTGTTTATTTAATTTCCAGTTTAGGTTATTAGATTAGTTAAGGAGTAAACATTTTTAAAATTACAATTAATCTGAGCATTCCAGTATTCTTGGCCCTCTGGTGGCGCCCACGGGAACTACAACGGTGTTTGGTTTTTTTATCTTACCATGAACAAGGGAATGTGTGGATATATATTATAATCATCCTGGGGGTAAAATACGTGAATGATGTATATTTTTTTCCTATGAGGGACAAGGGTATGATTAGACTACATATATAACCATCATCTTGGGGAGGAAAAAACACGTTAACGGTCATATATTTTTCCCAGGATGGACAAGGATTAAGTCGACTTCATATAACATATTTCATCCTAAGGAAAAAAAAACACGTGACTGGTCTTATTTTTCACCAGGACGAACAAGGTAATGATTATACAACATATGTTTAACTGTTTATCTTGTGGGGGTGGGGGTGGCCGGGTGTTGGGCAACTGAATTATATCACTCCTTTTTTTTTTCCTTAGGATTAATAACGTCCTGTATGATTACGCTCTATATATTACCATCATCATGGGGAAAAAATACGTATTTTTTTTCATATTATGGATAAGGGTAATGGCATACTAGGAAAAAAACCTAATGAAATGGTTCTATTTTCCATAGGATGAACAGAGGTTAGACCACATACAGTACTCCTTCATACTAGTAAAAAAAATAGATGATTAATAGCCAATTTTACCGAAAGAAGAACAACAACAAGAACATGAGTAGAATAGCCATAATATTCTCCATCCTAGGAAAAAAATCCAGCGTTAAGTTACCAGTTTTCAGCGAGTAAAGTAATTTTCCGGTAAGCTGTTTACACTCTCATTCTCTCACACATTCTCTCCCTCCCTCCCTCTACCTCTCCCCCTACCTCTCCCCCCTCCCTCACCCTCCCCCTACCTCTCCCCACTCCCTCATCCTCCCCCCTACCTCTCCCCCCTCCCTCACCCAGCCCATTTTTTCTACCTGGGTAAGTTCACCTGCTAGCTCTCAATTAGGTAAGGGCTTCTCCCATTATTCTCTGGCTGGACCCAATTGTGTGGCTGTGTTCCTCTGGTTGACCCTGGGCGTACACTGTCCCCTCACCCCCCCCCCCCCCCCCCCCCCCCCCCCCCCCCCCTCCTCCCCACCCTACCACCTGGACCTCTCTTATGGTGCTAGTGGTGATAGTTGTAATAGTCAGGATAATTAATAGTAACGATAATAATAATAATAATAATAATAATAATAATAATAATAATAATAATACTGTAATAATAATAATAATAATACTGTAATAATAATAATAATACTGTAATAATAATAATAATAATAATAATAATAATAAAAATAAATAATAATAATAAATAATAATAATAATATATAGCTCAAAAATATTCACATAAAAACCGTATCTAACATTATAACGAACGAGACAATACAATAAATGTTATAATTAGCGAAATTCGTTCATCACGCGAGACGTTCCGTTATGTCATTCGTTTCGTTAATAGAGTCGTTGAGGTGGTCGCTATTCACTATATCGAGGTCCTTCGCTCTACAAGTTTGACATCACGTTCGGTATATATAAGTTCTTTATAAATGAGATTACATTATATACCTGTTAAGACTTCTTTATGTAATGGTCAAGACTTCGTTATAATTTTCAAGGCTTCGTTATACATTTTTTCTTAATCGTTTAATAATCTCTCTCTCTCTCTCTCTCTCTCTCTCTCTCTCTCTCTCTCTCTCTCCTACCCTTTCTAGAGGATTGGTCAAACGGGCCCCAAGCTTAGTGATTGAGTTAAGTAAGGGCCTAGTAGAACTGGGGCCCACGTGATATATATACCAAAGAAATGATCATCTGTGTACAGGTACTAGGTAAGATGAGGTACCAAGCAGGTGAGGTACCAGGTGAGATGAGGTACCAGGTGAGATGAGGTACCAGGTAGGTGAGGTACCAGGTGAGATGAGTAACCACGGCCAGGTAATGTACAGTACAGTAAGACTCCAGTACCTCACCACCAGGTAGGAGGAGGAGGAGGAAGCAGGTAGGTAAAGTGAGGTAAGGACAGACCGTGACCTTGTTTACCTCACCGTGACCTTGTTTACCTCACCGTGACCCAAGTGAGACAATTGTCGCGAGGGTGTTGTTGTTGTTGTTGTTGTCCTCTGACGTCACCACAAGAGATACCAATTCGGGATATTTTCTTTAACTAAAATTTACACCGTATATGGAATGTTAACAATATATTAACACTTAATAACGGTTAATAAGTTAATATTTGTGCTTATTTCATATTTAATCCACGTATTAATGATGTTGTTTGGTAAATATGATTAAAAATAATAAACATTGGTAACTGGAAGCCTTGTAATACAGAGTTGCCAAGTGTCATATTTTTTTTCATTCTATTTATCAGGTCTCAGGTGTGTGAAGAATCACCTTGTTATTATCGTGACTCAGGCAAGGCAGGTCTGGGAGGGAGGAGGAGGAGGGTGGGGGGGGAAGGGGGGAGGGGGAAAGAAAAAGAGGGAGGGGAGGATTAGAAGATGTGTAGATTTCTTCCCCAATTTGTCCAAAATGGTCTTACGTGTGAAGTGTGTGTGTGTTGTTTAGTGGAGTTTCTGTAATTTGAAACAACTCTCCATCCTACCATCCCCTTCTCCTCTCACCCCCTCCAGCTCCCTCCACCCCCCACTCGCGCTCCCTGCCCCTCATCTCCCTCCACCCCTACTCCCTCCACCCCTTCTCCCTCTCACCCCCCCAACTCCCTCACCCCTTCTCCCTCACCCCCACTCAACTCCCTCACCCCCACTCCCTCACCCCTACTCTCCCTCACCCTCCCATTTCAGGTCCTCCATTGCCCCAGACAAAGGCCCTGACCCCTAATTGTCCCTCAGGTCCTAAATATTCACGAAGAGGCGATGAGTCAGGGGCTGGCGATCAGTGTGGGTCAGCCCTTAATATGAGAGAGAGAGAGAGAGAGAGAGAGAGAGAGAGAGAGAGAGAGAGAGAGAGAGGCCTCCCCTGACCCACTGACAGACAGACACACACAGATAGACTAACAGGCGGGTGGGAATGAGTCATTACGTAGATAACATCAATAGACCACGGCCATTACGGAAGGGATTAAAGACTTAAACCAGGCTGTGACGTCACGGTGAATATTTGACCTGTTCAGAATTAACCTAACCTAACCTAACCCAACCCAACCAAACCTAACCTAACCCAACCCAACCTAACCTAACCCAACCTAACCTAACCTAACCTAACCTAACCTAACCTAACCTAACCTAACCTAACCAAACCCAACCTAACCTAACCTAACCTAACCTAACCAAACCTAACCGCTAGGCCACCAAGGGCGTCTTACTTACTCATTCAGGTAATTCCCGGTAATTTGTTAGTTGGCCGCGTCTTTCCGGCTCTTCCCAGTTTACCGGGACACCAGGTAGATAAGGTGAGTGAAATATACCAGGTAGATGCTAATTAGACAGGCAGAGAGAGTAGATGGGGAGAGAGAGAGTAGATGGGGAAGTGAAGCTGGGGGAGAGAGAGAGTAGATGGGGAGAGAGAGAGTAGATGGGGAGAGAGAGAGGTAGATGGGGAGAGAGAGTAGATGGGGGAGGAGAGAGTAGATGGGAGAGAGAGTAGATGGGGGGGGAGAGGTAGATGGAGGGAGAGAGAGTAGATGGGGGGGAGAGAGTAGATGGGGGAGAGAGGTAGATGGGGAGAGGTAGATGGGGAGAGAGAGTAGATGGGGGGAGAGAGAGGTAGATGGAGGGAGAGAGAGTAGATGGGGAGAGAGGGAGTAGATGGGGGAGAGAGAGAGAGTAGATGGGGGAGAGAGAGTAGATGGGAGAGAAGGTAGATGGAGGAGAGAGGTAGATGGGGAGAGAGAGAGTAGATGGGGGAGGGTAGATGGAGGAGAGAGGTAGATGGGGGAGGAGGTAGATGGGGGAGAGAGAGTAGATGGAGGGAGAGAGGTAAGATGGGGGAGAGAGTAGATGGGGGGAGAGAGGAGTAGATGGAGGGGAGAGAGTAGATGGGGAGAGAGAGTAGATGGGGAGAGAGTAGATGGGGGGAGAGAGGCTAGATGGGGGAGGGGTGTAGATGGGGAGAGAGAGAGTAGATGGAGGAGAGAGAGGTGTAGATGGGGAGAGAGTAGATGGAGGGAGAGAGAGAGTAGAATAGTGAGTGAAATTAAAGAGGTTCAGTAAAAAGTTTAAATTATTCACAAGTTAAAAAAAATGTTCAAATTGCTCATAAGTTCACAAGAAAGTTCAATTTGGTTATAAGTTCAAATTAAAGTTTGAAAGTAATAAAAAAAATCAGATTCTTCGTAAATTGTGAAAACAAGTTCAAATTGTTCACAAGTTATAAAATAATTCAAATCGGTCGTAAGTTCAACAACAAAGCCTAGAATCTTCGTAAGTTCAACAAAGTTCAAATTCATTTACTGTACTAAAACCTCTTTTTAAAAAAGTTCAATCCTTAACAAATTCCACCGAAAGTTCAAAATATTCATAAATTCGACGAAATTTTCACTAATTGTCCAAATAAAATAAAATAAAATAAAATTCAAAGACAAAATACCTTTCTATCTTAACATTACCTTAATAAAAAAATAAAAGATCAAAAGTTCAATATATTTTCAAACTTGTTCAAAAGTTCAAAAACCAATAAAATCCCAAAATCTTTGTCACTCACACAAACAAAAATCACATTATCATTTTTTTCGTAAATAACAAAAAATAGAAAAAGCTCATTCATTCTCGGGTAGGTCAGGTCAGGCTAGGTAAGGTCAGGTGAGTTAAGGTGAGGTTATGTCAGATCAGGTGAGTTAAGGTGAGGTTATGTCAGATCAGGTCAGGTCAGGCTAGGTAAGGTCAGGTGAGTTAAAGTGAGGTTATGTCAGATCAGGTCAGGTGAGTTGAAGTGAGGTTAGGTCAGGTCAAATAATGTGAGGTCAGGTGAGGTCAGGTCAGATATTGATAACTAACGCTATTATTGGAACCCCTCGATTTCACACTCGCCCTGTTCATCTAAAGCCTAGACTTACCCGTTACAACTCGCCAAGTCATGGGTAACTGTGTCGTATCATTATTTAGTGTTATTCTTCTTGTTTCCTTTAGAGGAAGGGTGAGGGGAGGAGAGGAGGAGGAGGTTCAGGAAAGAAATTGGGAGGGAGGAGAAAGGAGGGAGGGGGTAGGATGAGGGAGAGGAGGGAGGTCGGCGGGGGAGAGGTTCAGAGAAAGGGGTAGGAGGAGAGAGAGGGGAGGAAAGGAGGGGGTAGGGATGAGGAGAGGTGAGAAAGGAAGGGGGTGTTGGAGAGAAGTTTTTCGGTAGATGATATATATCGTAATGTGTCAATTGGTGTGTGTGTGTGTGTGGTCAACCAGCTGTACGTGCATTTATATCCACAAAGCATGCACACACACACACACACACACACACACGATGAAGTGGTTAATATAATCTTCTTGTCTTGGAAACTTTTGACACGGGTTTAAGTCATCGTTCTACCACACACAAAAAATTGATAATATCTTGTGTTAAATTTTAGGGTCATTGTACCGCGTGTGTGTGTGTGTGTGTGTGTCATATATACCGGTGGTGTTGTGAGCTAACTAGACTAATAAAACACTCTTGGGTGGTTTAACCTTATCACACACCTAACAATTATACTTAATGTTTTGAGTTCACGACACAAACTATTATTTTTTGATTTTTTTTAATGCTTTAAGTTTCTATATGTTGTTTTGAGCTCACAACACAACAGGATTTTTATGAGAGGTGAAAGTGAGTCCAACGGGTTTATTATTTTCATCTTTATAGACATACATGGAAGTAGAGTCGCCGGCACTGCACTCGATAAGCTTTCACTTCCTAAACTGTAAAGTCAGGTACACACATTCACAACAGCTTGGATGCGAACCAATGTATGCTTGAGGTTATGCTGTGAGCCCTGTATCCACTCGACCACGGCACACTATCGATTTATAATGATGTATGGTGGTAGAGTGTACAGGTATGGTGGTGGTGTATGGTGACGTAATATGGTGTATATGGTGATTTAGATGCAGGTGAATGGTAATATATGGTGATGTATATATATATATATATGGATACACGCAGTTTGGCTCAGGTATCAGACCGTCACAGACACACACACACACACACACACACACACTCTCTCTCCCATCCACTACCTATTTTCCTCTTACCTCTCCCACACCCTCTCCTTTCCCTCTCATCCCTAATTCTCTTCACCTCACCCTACCCCACACTCATTCCTTCCCTCTCACCTCTCCCTCTTACCTCCCACCTCACCCAGATTAACCTCCAGCGTGAGTGGGTGACCTTCCTCCCCTCACCTGAGCAACCCCTCAGTGGCCCCGGGGTTAACCAGGTGTCGACACAACGCTCAGCCAACTGAAATAACCACGTGTCGGGATTCGAACTCGATCCTCTTGGTTTTGAAGCGAGTGTGTTGCAACTCCGCCTTGGTAATGACAGAGCTACGTGATAATTTAAATTTTCCTCTCTTCTTGCCAACACACTCTAAATTATATTACTGTTGTTTTAATTCTATCATATATTATCACACACACTCTACGACAACACACTTACATTATTACTCACACATCACACACACACACACACACACACACACACACACACACTCTATTAGAATTTTTGTAAACAGACGTCAAAATATTGTGTGATTTTATTACTGTATATCTTGTACTGTGGTGGTGGTAATGGTGGTAGTGAGAGGGAAGGTCAAGTGGTGGTGGTAATGGTGGTAGTGAATGGGAAGGTGGTAGTAAGTGGTGTTGGTGGTAACGGTGTTAGTAAAGGGGTAAGGTGTGGTGGTAGGTGGTAATGGTGGTAGTGAGAGGGAAGGTGTGGTGGTAGGTGGTGGTAGTGAGAGGGAAGGTGGTGTCAAGTTTCCAGTTACCCCACAAACACCTAATTACCACCACTCTGTATACACACACACACACACACACGTTTCCATGTATGTATATAACACTATGTAAACATGTAGATGAGGTCTAAGTACACACACACGCGCGTCTACGTACACACAGAGACACACACACTGCCACGTACACTTAACTACACATACACATGAACTTAAACAAGAAATGAGTTAATGTGTACGTAGAGAAAGAAAGAAAGAAAGAGAGAGAGAGAGAGAGAGAGAGAGAGAGAGAGAGAGGAAACGAAATGATTATCAGCTGAGAATAGTTGACCTTCCTCCCCAACGTGACCCCTTCTCAGTGACCCCTACCCCCCTCTCGCGTGACCCCCCCTCCACAGTGACCCCTACCAGATGACCTCACTTCCGGGTGTGAGGGGCGGATATAAGGCTGGTGGTGGTAGGTCATAACACACGTGACCTGAGACCAATAACACGTCATCATACGGTTCATGCTCCTTACCGTGTGACTGACCAGAGGTTAATCTCTCTCTCTCTCTCTCTCTCTCTCTCTCTCTGTCAACGGAGGAGAAGGATGAGAAGGAGGAGGATAAGGATAAGGATAATAAGGAGGAAGAGTGGAGAGAGAGAGAGAGAGATAAAAGAAGAAGAACAACAAGACACACAACATGACGGGTCGTCCTCAGAGACACAACAACATCTACTCTGGTTTGCCTGAAGGTTGTGATTATGCTATAAAAATAAGTGTATGTATGTATGTATATATGTATGTATATTGTATGTTTGTGTATGCATGTATGTCGGGGAGGAAATCACACATTGGGGTTAACAAACTTCATCTAAGAGAGCAATTATGATAATGCAACACACACACACACACACACACACACACACACACAAAACAGTAGTTACATGCACTCAACACTGACCGCCCTACACACGCGATCCTATTAGCTGAGGTAATAATAGCTCTTGCATTGATCTTACTCCATGTATCTTAATTACGGTAAGGAGTAACTTAACTGTATTTTAGAAGTAGATGAACGATAAGAGCAAACTAACAGCTAATTTGGACAAACTAGCCAAAGATGGTCAATTACATCACTGTTTTAAGTTCAAACAAGACTCAGATGAGAGTGACATCTATCACCCCGTACCCCTCCCACTCTCCCCTTACCCCTCCCACTCTCCCCGCACCCCTCCCACTCTCCCCGTACCCCTCCCCCTCCTCCACCAGTATAATACATGGCCAAGAACTGTTGTACCTCTGATAAAAATAATAGGAGAGGCGCCAACAATCTATTTATATATATATGTATGTATGTATGTATCATGTATGTATGTATGTATGTATCATGTATGTTATATATATGTATGTATGTATGTATCATGTATGTATGTATGTATGTATCATGTATGTATGTATCATGTATGTATGTATGTATCATGTATGTATGTATGTATCATGTATGTATGTACATACACCGAGGATGTTGCC
Organism: Homarus americanus; assembly: GCF_018991925.1. NCBI lineage: Eukaryota > Metazoa > Arthropoda > Malacostraca > Decapoda > Nephropidae > Homarus > Homarus americanus. The sequence goes on along the minus strand of NW_024712526.1, from coordinate 8,952,623 downwards.
TTATAACAGGGAGACTGTCATTAAAATGGGTGAACGAGTGTCCAAAACTATAGTGTGATTATGTACACACAAACCTGTTCACTGGGGCGTTTTCTCTGATGGTTAGGTTAGGGTTTTGGGTTAGGTTAGGTTCTTGGGTTAGGTTAGGTTCGGTTTTTGGGTTAGGTTAGGTTAGGTTAGGTTCGGTTTTATTCACTATCCACTATGACGCTTTCTCTTGTACAGTCTTGACCAAAAGTTGTCCGTTATATTTTCGAATGTTAGTGTTGAACTGTGGAAAGTTTCACAGTAATGAGGCCAATGGTTGATGAGATATTATGATGAGAAACACACAGACAAGGACAGGTGGCCAGAGCTCACTGAGCGTCACAAGAAGTGTTGCCCTCGGCTTGGGTAAGAGAGATGTTTCGTGTAGCGTGTGTCGGCGTTAACACAGTTATTACGTTGCGTGTGGCGGCCGCAGCACCGCGGTGGCGCCTTGGCCTTCTGCCCATCAGACAAGCAACACTCAGAACGTACAATCAGACGACCCAACACTCAGAGACAACCATCAGACTCTCGCCCGGCCTGGCCCTCACAGCAGTGATAGCGAGACGCCGCCTACCATCTTATTACCACCGACCAATCACAGTCTTTCCCGACTATTACAACCTCCTCTAAATGGTCGCAATCATGCGCCCCGGATTGCTTAGCGCACTGTGATGCGTCGACAGGGTGGGAATTGTTCTGGACATGCGGCGGTGTGATGACTCTCTCTCTCTCTCTCTCTCTCTCTCTCTCTCTCTCTCTCTCTCCCTCATATGCGTTGGGTACATAGGAACTATTCTTGTGGCGTTGCTTCGACAGGGTGGGCGTTGTTCAAGGCGTGAGCTGGAGAAGATGGGATTTGTGTTGTCATTGCTGGTGGATCTGGGGGCTGTGGGGGCAGAAACGTGATACATTATAATAGAGTGAGTTAAGGTGGGGGAGGGGTACCTTCTCTGGTGTGTCGACAAGGTGGAAATTGGTCTGTTATGCGTCAACTACCACAACTACCACCATCACTTCACACCGTCATCACTACCACAACTACCACCATCACCTAATACCCTCATCACTACCACAACTACCACCATCACTTCACACCATCATCACTACCACCACCACCAGTCGTGCACTGTATACAAAGATAGCTCAGTTCAAAGCCATGAATATTCATTGCCCAGTGCAGCCTAATCCTGCTCCAGCCTGTGTGTGTGTGTGTGTGTGTGTGTGTGTGTGTGTGTGTGTGAGAGAAACAGACAAAGACAAAGACAGACAGATAGATAGAAAAAGGAGGCAGACAGACAGACAGACAGACAGATGGACAGGCAAAAGAAGAGGCCCACAGACATACACACAGATAGATAGACACACACACACACACACACACACACACACACACACAGACAGAGAAACAGACAGGCAGACAGAAGGAAGATAAACACTTGAGAAGAAAAGAATAACACGATGGAATAAGATAAATAAAGAAACAATAATAATATAATAAACTAGATTAAAGCTAAACAGTAAAGGGAATGTTTCGTCCCTGTCAAGTTACTTCAATAATAAAACACTCATAACTCCATCAAATAAAGACATAAATAACTAAAACGTTACCACAACCTAGACGATAATTATATAAACATGTTTGATAAATTTCATCTTAATCCACAAAATATTTCTGGAGTTATTGAATGTAAAGTTAATATAATATTTTTTAAACTTTCATTAAAAGACAAGACAGAATCAGATGAAGCACTGACCCAGAACAGGTATGTGTGTGTGTGTGTGTGTGTGTGTGTGTGTGTGTGTGTGTCATTTCAGTCCAGCTAACTCGAAGGGTCAGGTAAAGCTCAAAGGTCAAAGGTCAACAGACATCCCTCGTAAAGTGTAATGTTTATATGCTCCGAACCGAGTAATTGAGACGTCGAAGCTTTTCAATAAACAGAGTCACGTGACCCCCAGGGTTATCTTGGCTCAACAAGCTGGTTGGCACAAGGACACCCAAGGGTCATATTACCCAAGAGATGCGTAAGTTATAATTTCTTCCTGTAACTAAGGTAAGAGGATGTGTTTTTAGTTAAGGGTAGAGTCTCGTGGCGGTTTCGGTGCTGTCTCGAGTGATTCATTAATACCTGGATGCGGAACCTAACTTAATTTGATTTAATGTAACATAATTCAGGTTAACGATACTAATTTAGCTTCACCTAACCTCATTTAATCTAACCTAAACTAGCCTAACTTAGCCTAAACATCCCTAACTTAACCTAACATAATCTAAACTAACCTAACCAAACCTAACCAAACTAAACTTAACCTAACCTAACCTAACCTAACATAATCTAAACTAACCTAACCAAACTAACCTAACCTAACCTAACCTAACCTAACCTACCCATCCTGACTAAAGTTTATAAAGACTTGATCACATTATAACTGGGGCCTAGTAGGATCGGGCCCCAAACAGAGTGATTACATAAAGTACTGGGGCCCACTTAATACGTCACCGATACCAAGGAGGACAGTAGGCTGGGGTCCGGGCAAAAGTCAGCTGATATCATGTAAACATTGATTTCCCTCACCCTCTCTCACTCCCTCACCTCTCTCATTCCTCACCTCCTCACCTCACCTCTCACCCCTCTCACCTCACCTTCTCACCTCACCTCCCTCACCTTCCTCCTCACCCTCCTTCACCCTCTCACCTTCCTCATTCTCCTCACTTCTCACATATAAAGATGGACGTACACAGAGGAAGTTGCCAATTCATGTTTATTTACTTTTTACTCAACATATTAACCCGTGTGTGTGTGTCATACTTACATGTGTACACACTATAACTCCATGTATTCATATGATATTAACGTAAGTACACAACATATTTACGCGTGTACACACCATACATAATACATGTACACAACCATACCTACACGTGTACATATTTTACACGTGTGCACCATCGTACCTATATGTGTACTCGTCATATGGGTAAACGTCCAAAAGACATATAAGTGTACACACAATGTAAACGTGTACACCAACATACCTACACGTGTACACACAATATTTACCCATGTACACCTATATTTATATGTGTACACTAGTATACGTACAGTACATGCAGGCGGCTGGAGGCTTGATTACTTTACTTACCTGTAAAAAGAAAAGTATATAGGTAAAAATATTGTAAATTTAATGATAAATAATTTATTTTAAGATTACAAGATATTACGTGTGTGTGTGTGTGTGTGTGTGTGTGTGTGTGTGTGTGTGTGTGTGTGTGTGTGTGTGTGTGTGTGTGTGTGTGTGTGTGTGGTGTGTTTGTGTGTGTGTGTGTGTAATGGCATGTCTCCCCACAAACAGCTCGTGTAAACATCCACAACTACTACATGTCAACAACAGAAGAGGGGAAGAGGAGGGGAGGATGGGAGGAGGAGCTGAGAAGGAAGGAGGAGGAGTCAGAGAAGGAAGGAGGAGGAGGAAGAAGAAGAGGGGAGGGATGGGAGGAGGTGAGTCAGAGAAGGAAGAGGGAGAAGAAGAAGAGGGGGAGGATGTGTGGGGAGGAGGAAATAGAGGGGGAAGGAGGAGGAGGGAAGGAGAGGGGAGGGATGGGGAGGAGGAGGAGGAAGAAGAGGAGGGGAGGATGGGGAGGAGGAGGAAGGGGAGAGGGGGAGGATGGGAGGAGGAATGGGGGAGAAGGGAAGGAGAAGGAGGAAGAAGTAAGAGGAGGGGAGGATGGGAGGAGGAGTCAGGAGAAGGAAGGAGGAGGAGCTGAGAAGGAAGGGGAGGAGAGCCAGAGAAGGAAGGAGGAGGGAGGAAGAAGGAAGAGGGGAGGGGAGAGCGGGGAGGAGGAGCTAGAGAAGAAGGAGGAGGAGGAAGAAGAGGGGAGGATGTGGGAGGAGGAGTTGGGAGAAGGAAGGAGGAGGAGAAGAAGAGAGGGGAGGGGATGGGAGGAGGAGTCAGAGAAGGAAGGAGGAGGAGGAAGAAGAAGAGGAGGGGAGGATGGGAGGAGGAGCTAGAGAAGAAGGAGGAGGAAGAAGAAGAGGGGGAGGAGGGGAGGAGGGAGCCAGAGAAGGAAGGAGGAGGAGGCGAAGAGGAGGGGAGGATGTGGGAGGAGGAGTCAGAGGATGAAGGAGAAGGAGGAAGAAGAGGGGAGGGGGGAGGAGGGGAGGAGGAGGAGGAAGAAGAGGAGGGGAGGATGGGAGCAGGAGGAGGAAGAAGAGGAGGGGGAGGATGTGGGGAGGAGGAGGAGGAAGAAGGTGAGGGGAGGATGTGGGAGGAGGAAGAAGAGGAGGGGGAGGATGTGGGAGGTGGAGTCAGAGGAGAAAGGAGGAGGAAGGAGAAGAAGAGAAGGGGAGGGAAAGGTGTGACAATTAAGTAAGAAAGGAGAGAGAGAGAGAGAGAATGACAAACCTCTCTCTCTCTCTCTCTCTCAACTAATTGGCCACACCCTAACAAGGCCATGAAACACTAAACAAATTATCCTAATAATTTGACCAACCAACCACGAGCAGGCGGACGAACGGACGGACGGACGGACTGACTGACTGACGGACGGACTGACTGACGGACTTACCCCCTAACTACCAACACCCCTGGAACGAGCGGTTAACGAGGATCCGGTAACAGAGTCATTTGATAGTCTTTCCTTCATCCTTACCCACTTCTAACCCACCCTTACTCACCCTTGCCCACCTGTAACCCACCCGTGCCCACCTTTAACCCACCCATACCCACCCTTACCCACCTCTAACCCACCTTTGCCTACCCTTACCCACCTCTAACCCACCTTTGCCCACCCTTACCCACCTCTAACCCATACCTACCCATTTCTATCCATTCTTAACCACTTCTAGCCCACTCCTACCCACCTATAACTCATCCCTACCCACCTCAACCTAACAATACCCACCCTTACCTACCCCAAACCACTACCAACTACTCGACCATATTCACGAAACAAGCGGTCGTTACCACCCAATTATCTCACATCTCGTAGTGAATTTTAACCTCTGATAATGAGTGTGTTTATGTTGGCAGCAGCTCCGGCCTGATGATTGGCTCCAGGCTATGCCCCCCCCCCCCATCCCCTACCCATCTAGCCCTCTGATTGGCTCTGGCGGGAAAGAGGTCGTCTCCCATTGGCCGAGCGCTGGACACCTGTCACCCAATAGGCGGGAAAGGCTTATTAGAATACGTAAGAAATTGTTTACTGGATCGGTCCTGTTTGTTAGTTTACACTTGCGCTGACGTCTGGAGGTTTTGAGGTCACCTTGGACGCCCACAGAGTTATCTTGGAGTTCATGGAATAGTTTTTTTTTTTTGGAGACATATGGAGTTCTCGATGTTATTTTTGAGGCCACGGCGTTATACTGGAGACAACGGTGTTATCTTGGAGGCCACGAGTTATCTTGGAGGCCACGGAGTCAAATTGGAGACATATGGAGATCTTGATGTTATCTTGGAGGCATTTAGAGTTCTCGATGTTGCCTTGGAGGCCATGGAGTTTATCATGGGAGGCCACGGAGTCATCTTGGAGACATATGAAGTTCTTAGGGTCATTTGGAGGCCATTTTGGAGACATCTGAAGATCTTGAAGTCACCTTGAAGACACTTGGAGATCATGAAGCCTTCTCGGAGATGTCTCTAGGCAGATAAATTATCACCCTAGGATATAATCTAGACTCCATATGGGTCATTTACACACTCTAGAACACACCTACAGTACACACCCTAGAACACACCCTAGAACACACCTACACACCCTAGAACCCACACACCTTAGAACACACTCACACACCCTAGAACACACCCACACACCCTAGAACACATCCTAGAACACACCCACACACCCTAGAACACACCCACACACCCTAGAACCCATCCAACACATCCTAAAACATACCCACACACCCTAGAATACATCCTAGAACACATCCACACACTCTAGAACACACCCACACACCCTAGGACTCCTCTAGACAGCCAGGTAGGGTGACAAGGGTGTAATTTTCTTCACTACACACATCACAAATGTTACACCGTGTAATTAGAACAGACTTTCCCCTTAACAAAAACCCCGTCTGTCTAAGCTCTTGTGTGGAGGGGTGAGAGTGGAGTAGGGAGTGGAGTAGGGAGGGTGGAGTAGGGTGTGGGGGTGGAGGAGGGGTGAGAGGGAGTAGGGAGGTGTGAAGTGGGGGGAATTTGGATGAGGGGGGGAGGAAAGGGGTGGAGGAGGGGGGGAGTGAGTTGGAGGTGTGTAGGAGGTAGAGTGGAGTAGGGAGGGTGGAAGAGGGGGAGTGAAGGGGTGTAGAGGAGGAAGGGTGGAATGAGGAGGTGGGATGGAGGAATGTGGGTGATGATGGAAGGGGAGGTAGAGTGGGGGGGGGTGGAGTGATGGGATGTGGATGAGGGGGAAGAGTATGGCGTGGGAGTGGATGAAAGGGTGTGGATGAAGGTTAAGCCACAAGTAAGCCAGTCAATAAGTCAGAAGAAAGCCAGCCAATAAAGCACAAGTAACCCAGAGGTAAGCCACTCAATAAGCCACAGGTAAGCCAGTAAAGGTCATGACCCAATATTCATGAGTTGGCACACCTTGAGGGTCACCCCGGCTCACTGCCGTTAACAAGACAGGTGTAACAACAGGTGTAACAACAGGTGTAACAAGACAGGTGTAACAAGAGGTGTAACAACACGTGTACCAACAGGTGTAACAACACGTGTACCAACAGGTGTAATAAGACAGGTGTAACAACAGGTGTAATAAGACAGGTGTAACAAGAGGTGTAACAAGACAGGTGTACCAACAGGTGTAACAACACGTGTACCAACAGGTGTAACAACAGGTGTCACAACAGGTGACAGGTGTAACAACAGGTGTACCAAGACAGGTGTAACAAGAGGTGTAACAAGACAGGTGTACCAAATGTGTGTAATAAACACGTGTACCAACAGGTGTAATAAGACAGGTGTACCTACCAGGTAACAACACGTGTACCAACAGGTGCAAGACAGGTGTACCAACAGGTGTAACAACAGGTGTAACAAGACAGGTGTACCAACAGGTGTACCAACAGGTGTAACAACAGGTGTAACAACAGGTGTAACAAGACAGGTGTAACAACATGTGTAACAAGACAGGTGTACCAACAGGTGTACCAACAGGTGTAACAACAGGTGTAACAACAGGTGTAACAAGACAGGTGTAACAACAACAGGTGTACAAGTGCAACAGGTGTAACAACAGATGTAACAACAGGTGTAACTAGACAGGTGTACCAACAGGTGTAACAACAGGTGTAACAAGACAGGTGTAAACATCGTCAGAGAGTCGCCCACACACACACTCTAACTACTTACTCACCACCACCACCACTACCCTCCAGCAGCACCACCTGGCTCTACCACGCTTAACATTCCTCCACCCTCCACATTCTTACACATTCCTTAAGTCATTTTTTTATATCGTAACTCAAAGACGTTTTCAGTATAGTCTTGGCCTACTTTTGACGCCATTCCTAAGTCGAGAAATAGAGTAGAGTCTCGGCGTAGTTTTGATTCCATTCTGGTCCATCTGGTAAATGAAGCTATCTAGTTAAGGTAGAGTCACAGTGTAATTAGGACGCCATGTTTGTTTTCACAGCTAACCTAACCTAACCTAACCTAACCTTCATATTATCAAAGGTGCCTAATAAAGTTTTTTTTAAGTAATTAAACGTATCTTGTTACGGTAAAGTCACAGAGTAATTTCGAAACCATATATAACAAAAAACCAAAAAATGCTCCAGTTACAATTAGAGTCTTGGGGTAATTTCGACTCCATCTTGGCGCCATCCTTAGGTCGTAATTATCTAATCTTCACTTACGAGAAAAAAAAATATTTTACGAGTTTTGAAAATATTTTGTTCAATGGTTCGAAGGCTCAGAGGATCTTAAGCCACATTTTCCGCTCATTTTAGACCACAACACGTACAGGAGTTAGTGGTTTAGTGGGGAAATATGGCGTCGGGAGTGTTCTGAGACTGTACCGTGATTACATACGTTGTTTTACGATTTTCTCATAGTTAGTTTATGAAGGTCATATATATATATATATATATATATATATATATATATATATATATATATATATATATATATATATATATATATATATATATATATAGAGAGAGAGAGAGAGAGAGAGAGAGAGAGAGAGAGAATGTGTGAGAGTGTGTGTAAGAGTGAGAAAGACTCTGTGTGAAAGTGTGTGTGTGTGTGAGAGAGAGTAGCGCCTCCAACAAGGGGACGAGAAAGAGCTGTCTACATGTATATATTCCAAAAGGGCCACTAATTACAGGTACCACAGTGTTACCATACGCTGAGCACCACATATAAAAAAAAACAAGAATTCAAAATGGCCGGCAGCGATAAACAAAAAAAGAAATGATCCACCCTTAAATCTCTTGTTCATCTGTTAACTGGCGCAGGAAGTAACAAGGTTGTTAGAGAGGCAGTCGAAGTCAGTCTCAGGGGAGAGCTTGTGTGAGAGAGAGAAGGGGAGGGAGAGTGAGCTAGCTTTACAAGGGAGTGTGGGCAGCGCGGGTGCCCACTTGGCTTCAGCACCAGGCCGGAGTTGATCACTATTTTAACGTTTTGTCAGTGGTTCTTCGCTTGGACGTGTCCGATTCCTCGCTCGAAGGCTCGGGGATGCTCCTGTTTGATGGCCTGGGGACTACCCGGGTGGGTATTTTAGTGACGCGGGTGTCGGGGGCGTAAAGGAGTGTGGCGTGGTGTAACAAGGCGCGGTAGGGTTTGCTTGAGGGCGTGGATAAGAGGTTCGGCGAGGAAGGTGAAGCCAGCGGGCAGGGAGTGAGACGCCAGGTGGACACGCAGCCTCACCTGTCTGCGCGCCGTGTAATTAAGAGCTCAGGTCGGGCCGGCCAGCGTCGGGCCCTCCCTCGTGAGCCGACCCGACGTCCGTATCCCTTCCGTGACCTTACCTACCCATACCTACCTTCCCTATCCCCTCCTATCCACATCTATCATCGTCTCTATCCCCCACGACCCACTAGACTCCAGGGGAAAGAGTGTAGGTACAGGTGAGGAGGTTCTAGGTTCCCGGGCCACCTAGGGAGACCACCTAGCCTGGCCACCTAGGCGCAGGGAAGCGGACGCGGCGGCTAATGGCAGGCTAGGCGCGCCCCCCCTGGTCGCTGGAGGCTTGGAGCGAAACGCCAACACTGCCTGTTAAAACGAGACGATTCTATCGCTCGGCGTGTGGAGTTCTTCGGCCCACCCTCACACCCACCTCTCTTAGCCCACCCCCTAACCCCCTCACCCAACGCCCACCAATCCTTACCCCCCACCTATCCCCTCCCCCTTGCCCTGCCGCCCACGAAGGACGCGGCCACAGCCCGCCCACACCCTGAGCCTCTCCTGCCTCACTCCTCCAGAGCAGGAAATGACCCTTCAGCCGCCAGTTATTACGCCTTGATCTACGATGTGCGACTACGATGTGTTGAAGGTTATGATGTGGTGGTGAAGATGATGATGACTGGTGTAGCACAGGTGCCCTCCACCACACCCTCCACACCCGTGAGGGATGGCTGAGGGGGATTTAGGGAGGCTGAGAGAGAGAGAGAGAGAGAGAGAGAGAGAGATGCCGGGGGAGTGACGGAGATGTGGTGGTGGTGAAGATGATAATAATAATTACCGGTGTAGTACAGGTGAACCGTGAGGGATGATAGGGATTCACAGATGATAAGGGATTTGGGGATGACGATGAACTCAAGAGATGATTACGGATAGGGATGGCTGAAGGATTAAAGATATAGGTTTAGGGAATGTGTGACTTGGAGATGATAAGGGATTAAAAATAACAAGGGATTTAGGGATGATGAAGGGATTGGGATCTTGGGAAAAAGGATTGGGATATTTGAGAAGACATTTGGGATTTGGGGATATTGAGACAGGAATTGGGATATCGGGGTAAAGATTGGGATATCGGAATAGGGATTAGGGATTAGGAATGTGGGGTAGAGATTGGGATTCTAGGAGAGGGACTAAGGTGGTTGGATAGGGATTGGGATGCTTACAAGGGGGATTAGGAGGTCGTAGAAGGATGTGGAAGAGGTAGGTGGAATAGTATGGTAGGGATTCATACTGGTTAAATATTATTATTATCATTATTATTATTATTATTATTATTATTATTATTATTACTGTTATTGTTGTTGTTGTTGTAGTTGTTGTTGATAGCTTATACACAACACCCGTACAAGAAAATACAACCACAGCCTTCAAAAGAGAGAGAGAGAGAGAGAGAGAGAGAGAGAGAGAGAGAGAGTTTTAACTTAGGTATAAAATAATGTATACATAACTTACTTAATCTCAGATATACATATACAAACAATACAGATAACTATGTATATTTAGTATGCATACGTGTGTAACTCAATTAAAAGGCTCATAAGAAATAACAGTATGACATTTTAATAACGTAGGTATTGGCCTAGCACACACACAGACACACACACGCACACACACAGACACACACACGCACACACACACACACACACACACACACACACACACACACACAGACACACACACACACACACACACACACACACACACACACACACACACACACACACACACACACACACACACACACACACACACACACACAACACAACAATGCGGTTGGTCACTCACTCACCTCCTCCATTATTTATATAGGAGTCCCCTTGATTATCCCCAGGTATCATTATTTACTGAGGTGCCTCCACTCACCTGCACCAGGTGAGGAGGCGCAACAATAGAGTCATTTACAACAGGTAGTAATAATTAACTAACCGGCAACTAACCTTGCATCTTCACATACCATCAGTCTTGCCGCCCCTTCATTCTCTTTTATTTTCTTCTAACAAAACTTTTCGCCAAAATTACACCCATTTTCACCTTTTCTAACTCACCTGAACCCCTAATTAATCCAGGTGTCGGGGGAGTTAGTTCCGAGGGGTACATTAGGGCGGTATAATTGGGTTGTTAAGAGGGTAGCCGGCAACGTGAGGAGGAAGGTGATTGGATGTTTTGAGGCAAGTTGCGCTCATTAGCCGGGAGATGCTGGACAGGCGTGGCCAATCACACGCTTTATACGGCCAACCCCACAACACGCGGGCAACCCCACACGGTTTTTCTTCCCTTACGTGTTGCAGGCTCGTGATGCTGGCCACCCATCCGCCGCCCCGTGGCCACCCAGTGCATTGTTGGCCACCCAGGGCATTGTCTCGCGGCCACCCAGGGCACCTGACGGCTGTGTTGGCTAACCAGTCACTGTCAAGGCTCTGAAACTATAATATTGGCCACCCAGTGTATTGTTAGCCATCCAGTGTACTATTGGCCACCCAGTGTACTCCTGGACACCCAGAGTACTCCTGGACACCCAGAGTACACTTGGCCACCCAGCATACTGTTAGCCAGCAAGAACACAACTGGCCACCTGACCCGTTATTGGTCCTCTTCTGCTGGCCACTTGGTGCTCTCTGATCTTGGCCTCACCTCACCTCAGATGGCCACCTAACTATTCTGATGCTGGCTCAAGATCTCATAACTATAGCCTGGCCACAAATGCACTCTTCGTTAGCCACCCTGGACACTGAGATGAGGCGGTGAGGGAGGGTAGCGTGGAGGGGTGGATGGAGTGGAGTGGGTGGAGTAAGGGGGTGAAAAGGGTGGAAGAAGAGGAAGTGGGGGAGGGTGGAGGCTAGAGGAGGTGAGAGCGGGTAACAGTAGGAGAGAGAGAGAGGATAGGAAGGATGAGTGAGGGGAAGAGGGTGGAAGAGGAGAGGAAGAGTAAATGAGGGAGGGTGGAAAAGATGAGACAAGTGGGAATGGGTGAGGGAGGAGATGGGAGGGGGAGAGGGAGGGTGGAAGAGGGGTGGAAGGGGGTGAGGAGGGTGGAGGAGAGGGTGAAGAAACGACATCTTATTTTCCAATCAAAGGTGATTACTACATGTTATTTGATCCTTCGGTGGAGTGAGGGGAGGGGGGAGGTAGGGGGTAGAGTGAGGGGAGGGGGTAGAGTGAGGGGAGGGGAGAGGTAGTACGTGACGTCATGATAGATAGATATATAAATAGATAAAAACATACATACATAGGTAGATGGATAGACAAATGAAGTGAAATATAAATACCCAAATTATACAGGCGAAAACCCGTGAATAATGAGAGAGAGAGAGAGCGAGAGAGAGAGAGAGCACGTGACAATAACAGACAGACAGGCAGATAAAAACTAGAAATAACACAGACAAGTTCGTCAAGTACGCATAAACAAAGAGACAGACAGACGGTACAACAGACCCCCACCTGTGAACACTTAAGGCTATCTGCCCGATAATTGAAACACCGTCCGGTTGACAGACAAACGAACGGACTGACAAGCGAGCCGAGAAACATTCAAACAGACACTCACAGTCGATAGCAAGACACCCTCACCTATAGTCAGTTTAGGCTATCTGTTTGATAATTAAAACACAGTAGAGGCAGGTGTGCAGGACAGGTGTGTAGTCTGTCCAGCACCTGTGACCACGCAACGGAAGGTACATGTAGTAATAATAATAATAATAATAATAATAATAATAATAATAATAATAATAAAATTAATAATAATAAAATTAATAATAATAAAATTAATAATAATAAAATCAATAATAATAAAATTAATAATAATAATAATAATAATAATAATAATAATAATAATAATAATAATAAAAATAATAATAATAAAAATAATAATAATAAAAATAATAATAATGTAATAATAAAATATAATAAAAATTAATAATAACTTAATAATAATAATAATAATAATAATAATAATAATAATAATAATAAAAATTAATAATAATGCAATTAATAATAATAAAATTAATAATAATAATAATAATAAATAATAATAATAAAATTAATCAAAAATTATATAATAAAATAATAAATAATAATAATCAAAAATAATAATAATAATAAAATTAATAATAATAATAATAATAATAATAATAATAATAATAAAATTAATAATAATAAAATTAATAATAATAAAATTAAAATTGATAATAATAATAATAATAATAATAATAATAATAATAATAATAATAATAATAATAATAAAATTAATAAAAATAATAATAATAAAATTAATAATAATAAAATTAATAATAATAAAATTAATAATAAAATTAATAATAATAAAATTAAAATTAATAATAATAATAAAATTAATAATAATAATAATAATAAAATTAATAAAAATAATAATAATAAAATTAATAATAATAAAAATAATAATAATAATAATAATAATAATAATAATAATAATAATAATAATCAAATTAATAATAATCAAATTAATAATAATAATAATAATAATAATAATAATAATAATAATAATAAAAATAATAATAATACCATTTCAAATTATATATAAACTCAGACATGTAGCAGACAGGTGTGGAGGACAGGGGTGGAAGTCAGGCCTGGAGGACAGGTGTAGAGGACAGGTATAGAGGATAGGTGTAGAGGATAGGTGTGGAGGACAGGTGTGGAAGACAGGTATAGAGGACAGGTGTGGAGGACAGGTGTGGAGGACAGGTGTGGAGGACAGGCCATGAGGACAGGCGTAGAGGACAGGTATGGAGGCCAGGTGTGGAGTACAGGTGTAGAAGACAGGTGTGGAGTACAGGTGTAGAGAACAGGTGTGGATGACAGGTGTAAAGCCAGGAATGGAGGCCAGGTGTAGAGGACAGGTGTGCCAGGGTGGGAGAACAGGTGTGGGAGGCCAGGCAGGAGGACAGGTGTAAAGCCAGGTGAGAAAAAGGTGGGAGGCCAGGTATAGAGGACAGGGGTGTAGGGCCAGGTGAGCAGGGACAGGTGTAGAGGCCAGGTGTGTAGTGACGGGGTATAGAGGCCAGGTGTAGAGGACAGGTGTAGAGGCTAGGTGGAGAAGGAATGTAGAGGTCAGGCATAGAGGCCAGGTGTAGAGGCTAGTGTGGAGGACAGGTATAGAGGCCAGGTTGTAGAGGCCAGGTGTAGAGGACAGGTAGAGGCTGGGGTAGAGGCTAGGTGGAGGACAAATGTAGAGGCCAGGCATAGAGTGCCAGGTGTAGAGGCCAGGCAGAGGACAGATATAGAGGCCAGGTAGAGGCCAGGTGCAGTGAGTGAGACATAGAGGCCAGGGGTAGAGGCCAGGTGCAGGAGTGGACAAAGATGGCAGAGGCCAGGTGTAGAGGACAGACATAGAGGCCAGGTGTAGAGGCCAGGTGCAGAGGACAGACAGGGAGCCAGGTGTAGAGGCCAGTGCAGAGGACAGATATAGAGGCCAGGTGGAGAGGCCAGGTGCAGAGACAGACATAGAGGCCAGGTGTAGAGGCTAGGTGTGGAGAACAAATGTAGAGGCCAGGCTGTAGAGGCCAGGTGTAGAGGCGAGGTGTAGAGGCTAGGTGTGGAAGACAAATGTAGAGGCCAGGTTGTAGAGGCCAGGTGTAGAGGCCAGGTTGTAGAGGCCAGGTGTAGAGGACAGGTGTAGAGGACAGGTGTAGAGTACAGGTGTAGAAGATAGATACAAACTGGTGATGATGATGATAAGGCTATATAAAACACACACACTCGAACCAGGGTCCAATGAAATACAAACCCGGTACACTAACCACCCTTCCACCACCGTACCTACACCTGACACCAGATGTAAATATAGAGTCAGATATAGAGGCGACAGGTGTAGTTAATCATCAGATAAGGACAACACCTGATGCCTCGCTACCTCTCTCCTCTGGTGCACCGTATTATCTGCGCCAGTCAGCTCTATGAATACCAATCCTGACTGAGTTGGAAAATATCTGACTTTGCTTATTAACTGAATGGATTGGATATCTGAATAGCTTATTAACTGAATGGCTGGATATCTGACTAGCTTATTAACTGAATGGCTGATTGATTGACTGAGTAAGTATCTGACACACACACACACACACACACACACACACACACACACACACACACACATACCAGGACAATGTTGATGAGAATACGACCACCCATCATTGACCAACCCGTGTCGTCTGTTATAAAATTATTGAGTAAAAAAAATATTAATGGAGAAATGTGATGTAAGATATACCATTCAGTTTTGTAATTATTTTAACTTAAACAACAAAAAATAAAAAAAAAGGTGAAATAATATAATAAAAAAATACTCAGAAAAACCAGTGAGGAATAATTTGATTCTGTCTGTCTGTCTGTCTGTCTGTCTGTCTGTCTGTCTGTCTGCCTGTCTGTCTGCCTGTCTGTCTGTCATTGGGTTAATACATATATTTCTTATTATGTAGATGATAAATATTCCTAACTTGTACTTCATAAAAATAAATAAATAATTAGATAAATATATAAATAAATACAAAAATAAATTAACCCAGAAAATACAGTTAAGAACACAGACACACACACACACACACACACACACACACACACACACACACACCTTCACTCAAGTTACAATAAAACACGAGTGTACAAACTATGAGTGACGTAGGCATCGTTGTACAGTAATTAACAACAGGTAGTACATCATAAATCAGACTTAAATGTACTAGACGTGTTATAATCTTGAACAAAATGACTAAGACATGAGGCCATTTATCTTCGCCAAACCTTTTGTTTAATAGACAAATTATCAAGAGAGGTATGTGTGTGTGTGTGTGTGTGTGTGTGTCATTATAGCGGGGTTAGGGGTGGTGGGGGGGTTAATGGTTGTGTGTACGTCTGTGTGTATATTTGTGTGTATGTGTATGTTTTATTTAGGTGTGTATGGGTTTGTTGTGGTGTAGTGTGTTGCTATTACTACTACTACTACTACTACTATTACTACTATCAACTCTGGCACAACCACAACTACCACCATCTCTTCAACCACCATCAAAATCACCAACAACTTCACAAGCACTACCACCACCACCACCACCACCACCCCTTGCTTCCCTAACCATCACCACCACCACATCCCACAATTAAACACCACAACCACAATCTCAACTACCACCCCAACCATTTCACAACAATCACACCACAACCACAATCTCAACTAACAATTCTTAACCATTTCTATTAACAATCACACGACAACCACAATCTCAACTACAACCCCAACCATTTCACAACAATCACACGACAACCACAATCTCAACTACAACCCCAACCATTTCACAACAATCACACGACAACCACAATCTCAACTACCACCCCAACCATTTCTCAACAATCACACGACAACCACAATCTCAACTACCACCCCAACCATTTCACAACAATCACACGACAACCACAATCTCAACTACCACCCCAACCATTTCACAACAATCACACGACAACCACAATCTACCTCCTCCTTCCTCTACCAACACTTACCTCACCTCTCACCTCTTCTCACACCAAGTAGGTAGATAGGTAAGCAGGTAAGCAGGTAAGCAGGTAGGTAGGTTAGTTAAGTCTCAGGGTAGGTAAGGGGTTAAGGGGCTAAGGATGGGATAGCTACAGGGTCACTATCAGAGGTACAAGGGCCCGCTAGATAGGACCTAAGAGTAACATAAGGTCCTCCCTGCCCTTCCCTCCCTCTCACCCCTCCCTAACCCCTCCCTATCCCTGCCCCTCCTTCCCTCTCACCCCTCCCTATCCCTGCCCCTCCCCCCTCCCCTCATCAGAGTGATATCCCTTGACTGCTATAAGGAACTTCAGAAGGAGCTCTCACAACCCTGTTTTATTATGACCGCAGTCAACCTTATTTGAC